>NC_042967.1:11410719-11493219 GCF_901001165.1 Salmo trutta | reverse complement strand
AAATGAAGCTTTTTATAGGAGTCATTACAGCGTTTCAAAAGGATTATTCGGCTGTCCCCATAGGAGAACCCTTTTGGGTTCCAGGTAGAACCTTTTTGGTTCCAGGTAGAATACTTTTGGGTTCCATGTAGAACCCTCTGTGAAAAGGGTTCCACCTGCAACCAAAACGGGTTCTCCAAAGGGTTCTCCTATGGGGACAGCCGAATAAACCTTTTAGGTTCCAGATAGCACTATTTTTCTAAGAGTGTAGAGCTGACCCATCAACACTTTGATGAGGCCTGACATTGATTGCTTCAGCTTTGACTGGGTGATAGATCAACATTGCTTAGTTTAAAACCTTTTACTGCAATGGGCTAGATCAGGGTCACACAGAGTGATTCTGGGTAGTCTTAAAGAAATCTACTATGAAACAAAAGTATACACCTCACACACCTGGTTATGGGCTTAAACAAAGAAGACACCTATACCATGTCAGATACAGAGTTGAAATGTATTACATTTTGAGTTTGCATCCCAATATTGCACTTTATATCCATCACAGATGACTCAAATATAACAAAACTGTTTGACATAGAAACAACACATTTGTCAGGTTTTTGGATATAATCGTTATTAATTATGGTATTGTGAAAAATATGAATAACATTCCACCCCTTGACTGCATGAAAGGGTAACACGTACACCATCTCAAGTCAAGTGTGTGTACATTATGTATCCGTTCCAGTAAAAGTTTGGACACACCTACTCATTCAAGGGTTTTTCTTTATTTTTACTATTTTCTACATTGTAGAATAATAGTGAAGAAATCAAAAGTATGAAATTACACAAAATAACCAAAATAGTGTTAAACAAATCAAAATATATTTTATATTTGAGATTCTTCAAAGTAGCCACCCTTTGCCTAGATGACAGCTTTGTACACTCTTGGCATTCTCTCAACCAGCTTCATGAGGTAGTCACCTGGAATGCATTTCAATTAACAGGTGTGCCTTGTTAAAAGTTAATTTGTGGAATTTCTTTCCTTCTTAATGCGTTTGAGCCAATCAGTTGTGTTGTGACAAGGTAGGGTTGGTATACAGAAGATAGCCCTATTTGGTAAAAGACCAAGTCCATATTATGGCAAGAACAGCTCAAATAAGCAAAGAGAAATGACAGTCCATCATTACTTTAAGACATGAAGGTCAGTCAATATGGAACATTTCAAGAACTTTGAAAGTTTCTTCAAGTGCAGCCGCAAAAAACATCAAGCACTATGATGAAATTGGCTGATTCCATATGTGTTATTTCATAGTTTTGATGTCTTCATTATTATTCTACAATGTAGAAAATAGTGAAAATAAAGAAAAACTCTTGAATGAGTAGGTGTGTCCAAACTTTTGACTGGTACTGTGTACTCACCCTAATGAGACAACTCTACCCTGCTATCCCAACTAAAACAGGTGCAAGGTCAATTGATCACTGACGCAGATATAGGCTGGGTCTGATATGGCACCCTATTCCCTATATAGTGCAGATTGGACCTGTTCAAAAGTGACATGAAAAAGTCAAATGTGCACTTTATAAGAAATTGTGCGGGGCCTATGGTCAAAAGCATTGCACTTTATAGGGAACAGGGTGCCATTTCAGACGCAGCCACTGATTCATGTTACAAATATCTCTGGGATCAAAGGTTGACAAATGTATCTTGTGTGAGAGAGAGATAACTGTACCCTTTGCAGAGTTAACCAGTGGAAAGCCATTAACATTCACATCAAAGACCATTTTGGTCGCCACATTACCGTGAGCTTTCAATAGATCAAAACACATTTTTCTTTCTCCTGCCAGTTTTCGCTCGTGTTTTAAAATCAGCAATGGTAATAGCTTTTTTTTGCTCTGCGGTATATCAGTGACGCTATAAAGCAATCAAGCTGATATCATACACTTTTCACCTTGGAAAGGATATGAAGTCACTTTATTTCTCTGATTGATCTCAAATGTTTAATTTGTTCCATTAAATTGCCTTTAGATTTAGATGGCTTACTCTAGCCCGACACAATATGCTGTAGTCAGTTCGTTTGATGGATATGCTACATCGTAGTAATTACGATGAAAAAGTGCCATCGCAAGAAAAGAAAAATTCAACGTTGCTTGGTTGTGAGTGTGTGAGTATGCGTGTGCAAGGGTGTATATAAATATATACGTGTGTGTGTGTGTGTGTGTGTGTGTGTGTGTGTGTGTGTGTGTGTGTGTGTGTGTGTGTGTGTGTGTGTGTGTGTGTGTGTGTGTGTGTGTGTGTGTGTGTGTGTGTGTGTTTGGGCAGTGAGAGAGGAGAACAAGAGTGTCTGTTTTCAATTTTAGACAGATGGCGCTCTCATTTGAAGATCCTGTGGAGTTTCCAAATTACAATACATCAGCTCCAAACCAAATCTATGGTTCAAAGTAATCAGATCAGATTAGAACAGATCAGATTAGAACAGTGTGTTTACCCTGTTAACTATAATTATGTTTACTCACCAGAGAAACTATTTAGGCAGATAAGCATTATATAAAGATAGGCCAGAAATATAATCACTAGATACATACAGTCAATAGTAATATATTACATAATACAAGCATTAAAAACAGTGTCTAGGTCTGACATGTCACCCTATTCCCTACATAGTGCACTACTTTGGACCAAAGCCCTATGCCGGGCCATAGTCAAAAGTAGTGCAATATTTAGGGAAAGGGTGCCATTTCAGACACACAAAGTGGTGTCTTTTGGTCATATACAATACGAGGTTTATAGTACAGTAGTAATCTTTCCATATGTCTTCATCTGACCTGTCTATGCCAAAGAGATACAGTACCACATCAGCCAATCAATTGGGAAGATGGATACCGCTCCCAACACTGGTAATGAGTGGGGCTTTATGTGAACTAACTACAGTGCCGTATCTCACTACCTCTGTGCTGCTGAGCCAAGGGTCTGACGCTAAAAGTCACCTGGGGAGTATTTTCCTTGGCTATTGCATGCTTCACCTATGTCCCCTGATCTTAACTGTCTAATGAAAACCATTATGGTGATAATGGGATATCTAGCCTGGGTTCTCTGTCGAAAATCACTATAGCGAATAGAAAGGGGATTGTGACACTTGCTGTGGTATTGGACAGTTGCTTAGTGTTGCTATTGTAACAGTGTAGGTTCCGTCCCTCTCTTCGCCCCAACCTGGGCTCGAACCAGGGACCCTTGCACACATCAACAACTGACACCCACGAAGCATCGTTACCCATCGCGCCACAAAAGCCGCGGCCCTTGCAACGCAAGGGGAACAACCACTTCAGGTCTCAGAGCGAGTGACGTCACTGATTGAAACACTATTAGCGCGCACCACCGCTAACTAACTAGCCATTTCACATCGGTTACACTCACCCCCCTTTTGACCTCCTCCTTTTCCGCAGCAACCAATGATCCGGGTCAACAGCATCAATGTAACAGTGTAGGTTCCGTCCCTCTCTTCGCTCGAACCAGGAACCCTTGCACACATCAACAACTGACACCCCACGAAGCATCATTACCCATCGCGCCACAAAAGCCACGGCCCTTGCAACGCAAGGGGAACAACCACTTCAGGTCTCAGAGCGAGTGACGTCACTGATTGAAATGCTATTAGCACCACCGCTAACTAACTAGCCATTTCACATCGGTTACACTATCATAAGATGTTTTCTAAGTGTGGTGTTGCCCTCATAACAGGCATTAAAAGTAAGGCTTGGAGTTTTTCCTTGACCATGTCAACTGACCAGGAAGAAACTCAGTGCCCTAGTTACAGATGTAGGCTCTTAATTTGAGTGTTTGCTACAGTAGGAAAATAATCCTGCAGCAACAGGAAATGTGAATTATTATGTGGATTATAATTAATGGACATTTTTGAAGGGGTTGATGTTCATTAGGGAAAATAAAGTCTGACATTTCAAAGTGACAAACTTTAGAAGCCTTTTTAAAACTAAAATACACTACAAGTTTGCATTTCCCGCTGTGCAGGAAAATTCCCAGCAACGAAAAGAGTGATCAAATTAAGATTCTACATCTGTATAAGCGCACTTTAACGCTAAGTGCAGTACTGGGGTCAAGTTGATTGTTTTCCTTGTGGTTATGAAAGCACAGCAGCCCATGTTACGTGGGTGAAGGTCGCAGTCCACGGTCCTGGAACTCAAAGCCAGACTGCTGGAGCGCTGGTAGTGAGTGCTGTCCAAGGTCCTGGAACTCTAGACACCAGACTGTAGGCTGCTGGAGCGCTGGTCATGAGTGCTGTCCAAGGTCTCGAACCAAATATGTTCTAGCTGCAGTGTTTTGCTACTTTGAAAACATACTGAACCTCTCATTTATAATGGACAACCTTGTTTCTTTGGGAGAGAGAGAGAGGGGGGGAGAGTGAGACAGAGAGCGACAAAGGAAGAGGAAGAGAAAGAAGAGAGGAGAGAGAAGAAACGGTATTATTCATTGCCTATAACTCTCCCTCTCTGTGTATTCTGAAATAATTGATCCTATACTTGATTTGACATTGTGACATAAGCAGAATGTCTAGTTAATTATCCATCATAAGAAGCTGCAAACGAATTTGCCGTGAATCTTTCATTGTTAAAATGTCATGGCATTTTGTATCATTTTTTTATCATTCTAAAAATGAACAATGTGAGTTAAAATGTAAAATCTCCTTATCTGACCAATTGATTGTTGGCTGGATCCTCTTCCTCTCTCTCTGCAGCTTTCACAAACTAAAATGGAAAGAAGATGGGAAAAAGTGAAGGGGGCACAGTATAGCTATAGGCCTTCTGACACTGACTGGAAGCAACATATTTTTCTCCTTCTTCCTTGATACAATCTTGTTAGTAAGAATTGTAATCCCAAAGTCCCAACACTAGCAGAACTTCAGGGCTTAAGTCAATAGAGCCTAACAACCATGGCTGTATAGAGGTTCTAGCTACAAATCCAGAGTGCTTGTTACGCCCGCTCTGCTGTCGCTACAGCTCTCAGATCTTTCCTCCATGTATTTCCTCAGCTTTCCTAATACAATCCGGTTGGTTCTACTGCACTGTCAAGCCTAACGAGTGCCATGCCTAATGAATCACAGTTAAAGGTTTACTTCAGATAAACTGGCATCGTCTGATAGTGATAATGGGTACAGACTTTGATAGCATTCAGTGAAGATCATGATAAAGCTGAGGAAGAAGGTCAAATGCCATGTTTCAACTGGCACAGTGCTATGGTGCACAGAGCCACCTGCTTCATACACACATCATTCATACACTTGTGTATGGGTGGGTATTCAAACACTTGCCAACATGACCTCACCAACTCGGTGCATTACTTGCAGATGTTCCGTCTGTACTAACAGCGCATGGTCTCAACCACACCCCCCTCTACTGATAGCCAGGGAGACTGAAAACATAATCTGCTAGACCTCCGTGCCTCGGTGCACTGCTACAGGGGAATAATAACTGTGCTGTACCATTGCATCTATGCATTATTGAGGTTGTGGTCTGTGTTCAATTGGCTACAACCTCAATATTGACACACACGTGCACACGCGCACACATACACAGTGTGATGAATACTTTGTTCTCCATGTATTCCAATACAATCTTTACTCTCTCCCTCTCCTTTAGCATGCTTTCAAGTACGAAGCAGGATTCAATAGTAAATAAATATTTCAGCAAGTTCTGAGAATCTCCTCTCTCTTGGAAAGCAACTCCTTGCACATAAACAACATTTCATGGAAAACATGAAGTGATTCTATTATTTTGAGGCTGATTTCATCTGAGCTGTGTTTGGTTCAAGTTTCTGAAGGTTACAAAGGAGTTGTGAATATATCCTGAATTCACGGATGGGCAACATCAATTCTCACTCTCAAGGTAGGCAGCAGACAGCAACAATACTAGCATTGCTTTAAAATGCTGCATTGTGAGTCTTATAAAAAACTCAAAGTGAAAAAAACTAACATTTTTCATGGACATCTGGGACAGGGTTTGTGCCAATACTGCCAATAATTTCATATTTACTAATAGACACAGAGTTGGCTCATCCATGGACCTGTGTAAGTGACATAAATGGATCATTAAAGGGGAAATATGGGATTCAAACAATAACAAAGCGGTGACCCCGCCACAACAAGTTGATTTAAAGTACTGTAGAAGCACTGTACATGCCAACACAGTCTGGGAGCATATGATTTGTCCCAAAAGGTAGGTACTGTAGCTAGCTAGTACTCTAGAGTTGAGTATCAGCTGTCCATTTCAGCTGTCCCCAATGTAGAAAGTAGTACAAAAAAATAAAGAAAACCCTTGAATGAGTAGGTGTTCTAAAACTTTTCACTGGTAGTGTATGTCTACCTCAATATAAATGAACATGTTCACCATCCGCAATTGATTACTCCTATAGTGACAGGTGATGACATTTCTGCCTCGCTATCAATATTCAGAATCAGTGCAGAGCACATGATTAGATTCCGAATTTCATCAACACGTTCATTTGAATGCCAGACTGCAAAATTGTTAGGCTATCTATCCAAAGTGCATCAGGCAGCCGTCCAATGCATCACTGCGCTTTGTTCTCTCGTCCGCTGTTTCGTGCCAAAGTGCTGTCGGATTCACAGCTATGAGGTCGCGTTGGCGCTCCTTGTCCCTATCCCACACCTAGCTCTTGCCTTTGAAGGGATCGCCAAGCCGTAGGAATGTTCCCCACGTTAATGCGCAGTGCACGTGGTTCTTAACCGCAATACCTACAACCCGGTATTGAGGAGCGACATTGCGAAAGAAGGAGGGGAGAACATCATTTCTACCTAGGTGTGGGAGAAATGCAGCTCGTGAGGGCTTTTCTGATTCATGAAGAGCGCGAGACGGACTCGAAATTCCCTCACGTGCGCATCGTGGGAGATAAAGCTGTTCAGCGCTTCTATTTTTGTCTTGATTTATAACAGAAATGCGTCCGAAAAGGACCTAAACAATCACGGTAAATGAGGCAACATGCAAATACGCGCCGACAGTAAGTCATTGTGATGTGTTTAGTGCCGTCTGTTTAACCATTTGCGCTGTAAGTAGTAGGGTCACCTTTTATTTATTTGAAACTGAAAGGTGTCACTATCGCCTTCATCTCTGGTTTGGATTTAGTGACACATGTAGTTTACTGATTGTTAACTATGAGAGCATAGCCTACTGTTAGACTGGTATTGTTTTTTAATGTGCAGCAAAATGTTTAAATTAGTGGAATGGTGGCTTCTCAGTCCTCTGCATTTGCGATTAGGCTAAATGTCAGTAAGAGGTCTACATGCTGATACATTTTATTGTTTGTTTAGGTGAACGTTTGTCAACAGCTCCCGCAGAAGGTGGTTTGCCACCGACCAACAAATAACATTTCAACCCGAGTGGCACGAGCCAAGAAGAACGGACTCCGTAGTTTTTAGATATTGGGATTATATCTTCTTACTTGGGTGTCCACGATGAAGAGGAGACAGAAGCGAGTGTTGCAAATGGCCTTCGTATTCATGGTTGCTTTGATATTTCTGCCAAACGTCGGACTGTGGTCTCTATACCGGGAGAAACACCTGATGAAGTCGCACGAGGCCGGCGAACAGGTAGGTCTAAAGTCAAGTTACGTTGGCTTTGCCACTTTTTAAGCACCAAATTCGTCGCATTTCAAACTGGTGTAGCCTACAGTAACTAACTGGTGCTACAAAGTTGATAATTTTTAAGTTCATGTAAAGTAATTGTGAGTTGGTGGGAAAAGTAATTTGGCAACAACCTGCGCAGTCATGGCTTGAGCAACAGTGTTAGGAAGGCTCATCAATCATCCTTATCGCATCATCAGTTAGGCCCACATATCATGCATCTTTTCATCAACTTTATACTAGGCACATTTTAATCTGGACCTTGAAGCCCAGTTGCACTGCTGATTTTCATTCTTCCCCTCTGAAGGACTGAAGGACTGTGTGAGGCACCAGTTGTGTGCAGAAAATTAGGCCTATCGGGTAGAACATACAACCATATATAGTATTTGATTAATATAGCCTAATGTTAGCCTAATTCTAACCATTAAATGCAAAACAAATGTTTTTAATGCTTTTATACATTTCCTTGGGTGAAAGATGTGTATGCATACATTATATATACTTTAACGGGTGCTGCAGGCAAGCAATCGAGTCACCTCTGTGTAAGAGTACATTTAGTTCCTGGTTTAAATTGTACCCAAGTTATTTTGCATCCGGGCCAATGTCCCTCAAATATGATAACATGTCAACCTTTGTTGTGATTGTGGCACCAGGATAAAGTGACTAAGGGGGCAGTTGAAATCAGCGAGGGGGCACAATTTTGGGGCGGAATTATATTTGAATGATATTAAATTCTGCTTATATCACGCTATACCACAATAAACATAAAGTTCAAATGCCGAGACTCCATGACCCTTGAGTGCTTTTGAAGTGGCAGGTTGGTGTGCACTCTATCAGCACAATGGACAATGCTCTACACACTAAAGCGATACCGTTTTGGTAATGAATATAGGCTACAAGATAGATAGGGTAATTCACCTATTACAAACAGCCTATGGGAATGCAGCTGTACACACAGCCGTCTTACTAAAAAAATGCAAACTAAATGCTGAAAGTAGTAACCTAGTTATTAATGCAGGCAAACAAAAATATTGAATAGTTGTTTGGCTTTGAATACAGACAATGTGAACGGATGAATGTGAACAGAACAAAACAGCGATACCAAGTATGCCTAGTAAACAAAATATCAAATCAATAAAGGCATGACAAAATATATATTTAGGCTAGTTACATTAACAGTAAACAAGCACAGTAAAGAAAAAGCAAATAGAAACCCAAAACACAGCCTACTTCGGTGAGATGCCGCCATGCACACCGCTGTCTTGCCAAACAAACAGGCCTGTAGGCCCGGTTCAAACATGGAAAATCATGGCGCTCATGAGTTCAGCAACACGTTGTGATATGGTGCAATACACTTCTATGGATCAAATTCGATCCACATAATCAATTAAGCAATGCCAGGCTACCATACATGCATTTCCAATACGTACAGTTTACAACCACAAAAACTAATAGGCTACCAAGAAAACCATAATAGAATGTATCTATTTCTATGACGAAACATACTGATATGTAGCTATACCCAGGGGCTTCATTTGGGTTCTTGCATTAGAATTATATTGAATTCTGCTTATATCACGCTATACCACAATAAACATAAAAATTCAAATGCCGAGAACATTGAGTGCTTTTGACTAAGAAGTGGCAGGTTGGTGCAAAATCTCAGCTACGCTCTATCAGCACCATGGACAGCGCCCTACAAACTTAAAGGCCTATAGTCTGGCTAAGGAAGTCATTTTGCCATTCCATACCATAGGTTTTTGCTGAAAGTACGCCACTGGCTCTGCCACTAAGACTTTGATAAAAATCAACCAGCTAGATTGTTTCTTACCTTTTCAGAAGAGTTGCAGCCTCCTTGATGCTCTGTGGAACTTCCTGATTAATCGATCATTCCACTCTCCCCGAATAATATTCTTGTGAGATCCCCAACAAATGCCAGTTGGATTAGTTGAGTGAACACGTTTGTCAAAGTGGAAAATTAGTTCTCGCATGTAGCTGTGGATGCCCCAAAAGTCAATACGTGGTCGACATAGCGGAGAGAGGCCCAGAGAATCGTTGCAAGATATCAACTGTGGCCCATTTGTCCTCAATGGAGCCGGAGTGGGTGATTTCAGTCTGCAAAAACTGGCGTGCAACACTAAACTCAGCTTCCACCAAATCAGTTTTTCTTAGATCCAGTAGTGGTTTCACCTTTTTCACATCTAGAAAGTCATGGCTCTCAAGGGTAAACAGGGTCTCCACCAGTTGGCTGTTGCGTTTGCTGAATCGTACTGGCATTTCACCGATGACAGCATCCAAGAACAGTCTTTTACACTCAGTCTCTTCTCCTTTGTCCTGCTGGCCTACTGTACTGTCCATCACATAATGCTAGAGATTTGTACTTACATAACGGTGTCATAATTGCTTGGAGCTTGTGGTGCGTCAGTGCCACTGGCACTGAACTGTCCACAAATGGCTTCGAACTCGCTGTCACACCCCGGCTTGTCACATCTCAGTACTCCAACGCACTGCGGACCACTTTGACTCCAGTGTAAAGATCTGTTGCTTTTGCCTGGATACATTAGTTTGGAGGATGGAGAAGACTGAGGATTCTGTGCACCATGGTGGCTGTAAACTTAAAGCCCGGGTCCAGCATTGCCTTTAGGAGCCCTGTAGACTCAAGTCTTACTTCTGTGTTTTACAAACGCATGCATTCGATGTCAGATAGGAACTTCACGATGCTGTCACAACTTTTAACAGCCACTGACACAGTAGCCAGGTGTCCCCTTCTCCATTGGCTGTGTTTGGGTACTTTGGCTAAGCCAATTTCTGCTATCCACCGTGGCAGTGGCAGATTAGCTGGTTCCAGCTAAGGCTAATAACACTTACGCTTTTTTCAGCTAGCTAAGACGCTAACTAAACTCTGTAGTGGTGGGGCGTGAGGCTGAGTTGAGTGAAGCAGCTTCAACGGTAAACTTGACCCCGCCCTTATGAACCCAAATCAAATATTACAGGCGGAGGTGTATCACGTTATTCACTTAGCCTACCGTAGATAAGAAGTGTTTTTTCCTGCTTTTTATGGAAACCAAAGGAGTCATACCTAACCATTGATACAGCGCAGCAGAGATACAAATCTTGCACCAACCTGTCACTCAATAATTGTAACTTTTTTTATATAGGGACATAAAACTAAAACAGAGGGGGCTAAGCCCCCTTTTGCCCCCTCATGGAGCTGGGCCCAGATTGTGGTGGAAGTCACTGTGCTGTCTCCTAAGTGTGACTTATTATAACAAGGGTAGTTTGGTTCCTGAATGCTGATTGACTGAAACCGCTTTCCAGTAATGTGAACATTCAGAATATTATAGCATGAGGTTGGAGTACCATGGCACCAAATCCTCTTTAGCTTGTGTGGCTTGATGATCTCATTGAACGCCTACAGCTCTTTGCCAGCCCTTCATGTTATGTAGCCCTAGCTGCACTCTGTTTAGCCGTGAGGCTTGTTTCATATACGCCTATCATCTTGTAATCTATTTCTGCTGCTGGGGGGTGCAGTGAAAAACTGCCTAAGTCGGTTTATGATTGCATCTCGTCATTGCCTCTTTCTCATTTGCCTGATCGCGATTTGCATTGCCGCATGGCGTAACATTGCCCTTCGGCACTGCATGGCCCCGTCTGTGTGAAGCCTTGTCAGTTCATCACCATTAGGCTAACCCAGCCTGTCGCCCTCTAGCTCCGGCCCGGGTTGACAGGGACAGAAACATCAGGCGGTGGTCATTATGTGGGACGACACCTACCGTCCTCTGCTCTCTCCACTGACCTCTACATGATACAGACTGAGTCACCCTGCTGAGATTGTCTCACATTCCATTTCGAGGTTGTCTGTCTCATAGAAAGAATGAGTAGATTGAACAAAGCCCCTCGGACCAGTGCAACTTGATGACCAATGTCCTCTCTTGTCATTCTATTTTTTTATCCACTGAAAATAGGAGCCTCAGTAGGTATGTGTTAACTTTAGATTAGTGGTGTGTTGGTATTTTTGGCAGCCATTTTACTGAACAAGGTGATGTCCTTTGGTTTTCTTGTAAGTCTTATTGATTCCTTTTGGTTTAGTTTAATCCATAGTGCCATAGTCTCTAGATTGAGCTCCTATACTACAGGCATTTGATACAAACAAAACAAATCAAGAAAAGAAGGTCGAGAACCCTTTAGTTGGGATCAGTAGGTCCCAGAGCAGCAACACAGGCGAACTGATGAGTTCCTTCCTGATTCCGTCATTCAGAGCCACCGAGCAGCCAGCCAATCCTCTGAAAGACGGAAGGGAGTGGCAGCGTTATATGCTCTGAGGGAAAAGGCTCATCCTCCGTGGCAGTCAACAGAAAAATGGGAACAGTCCCTAAGATCAGAATCACCCCGTTTCCTCCCCTGTCTCAAAGTCTGCGTCCCAAATTGCACCCTATTCCCTATATAGTGCACTACTTTATAGCCCTGGTCAAATGTAGTGCACTACATAGGGAATAGGGTGGCACTTGGGAAGCTGTACCTGGACTCAAAATCAAAGCAGCTGAAGTTTCACACACCAGCCAACCATAAAAGGAAAAAGAAGCCCGGGCTTGTATCGGTTTGATTGGGCCATTTTGTCTGCAGTCAGGGTGAGATAATTGACATTGGGGATGGATGTTTCTGTTGGGCCCAATTACCAACGAAGCTCACCAGATTGTCATTTTAGTTATTAACCTAGTCACCATGGTGATGTTTAGCCTATTATTACCGACATTATGATTTATTTGTTGCTATAAACGCATATGGACATCATGATCCACCAGTCTTTATGTGATGCATCACATCGGACACATTGCCCTTGACCAGTTCTGTAACATTGTTCATACATTTCAATATAAGCAACTTATTTGTGGTAAGGGACCTGATCTTAGCTCACAGGCAAATTTAGTGGCAAACAACAAACAACAGCTAGCATTTGTACTGATGGTGTGTTTTGTACCTTAGATACCAGGTGCACACGCACACACACACACACACACACACACACACACACACACACACACACACACACACACACACACACACACACACACACACACACACACACACACACACACACACACACACACACACACACACACACACACACACTCACCAGCTGTCACTTGTGATGGGATGTTTACATGGGATGATGAGTATGCTAGATTCGGATATATGATAGCACTCTGAGCAGTGACGTGTGAGAGACAGAGTGTTATCAGTCTACACAGGGTGTGTGGATACTCGTTTAAGCATTGTCTACAGGAGTAATGCAGGCTAGGCCTAATAACATTTTGGAAGTGATGGAGGGCAACAGTAGCTGAGATTGTACATTTTATACTGTTAATTTGTATAATGTATAATGCACAATGTCTAGTTTGATGTACTGTTTTATTTATGATGTAGACTTTTGTATTGTTTTATTCCTGTTTGGACCCCAGGAAGAATAGCTGCTGCCTTGACAGCAGCTAATGGGGATTCTAATAAATACTAGATGGAAATAATGGTAATCAAACTTTTTCACAAGGATTTCTGGGGACTTTCTTCTAGGTTAGTGGTTCTCAACCTGGGGTACTAGTACTGCAGATACAGTTGAAGTCGGAAGTTTACATACACATTAGCCAAATACATTTAAACTCAGTTTTTCACAATTCCTGACATTTAATCCTAGTAAAAATTACCTGTCTTAGGTCAGTTAGGATCACCACTTTATTTTAAGAATGTGAAATGTCAGAATAATAGTAGAGAGAATGATTTTATTTCTTTCATCACATTCCCAGTGGTTCAGAAGTTGTAAGGGAGTGCGTAACTGGCGGCAGGGAAGTCAGGCGCAGGCGAGCAAGCCTGGGTAATCAACGGAGCAGTTTTATTCATAAAACCACCGGAAACCAGAACAATAAACAAATGGGTACAAAACCCGTTGCGCACCAGAGAAAACGTGCACATACACTTACAATAAACAATTCCGCACAAAGACATGGGGGGAACAGAGGGTTAAATACACAACATGTAATGAGGGAAATTGAGACCAGGTGTGTCAGAAGACAAGACAAAACAATTGGAAAATGAAAAGTGGATCGATGATGGCTAGAAGACCGGCAACGCCGACCGTCGAGCGCTGCCCGAACAAGGAGAGGAACCGACTTTGGCGGAAGTCGTGACAGAAGTTTACATACACTCAATTAGTATTTGGTAGCATTGCCTTTAAATTGTTTAACTTGGGTCAAACGTTTCGGGTAGCCTTCCACAAGCTTCCCACAAGTTGGGTGAATTCGGGCCCATTCCTCCTGGTGTAACTGAGTCAGGTTTGTAGGCCTCCTTGCTTGCACACACTTTTTCAGTTCTGCCCACAAATGTTCTATAGGACTGAGGTCCGGGCTTTGTGATGGCCACTCCAATACCTTGACTTTGTTGTCAATAAGCCATTTTGCCACGACTTTGGAAGTATGCTTTGGGTCATTGTCCATTTGGAAGACCCATTTGCGACCAAGCTTTAACTTCTTTATCGAACACACCGCATAAACATTCATAGTGCAGGGTGGAAAAAAGTATGTGAACCCTTGGATTTAATAATTGGTTGACCCTCCTTTGGCAGCAATAACCTCAACCAAACGTTTTCTGTAGTTGCGGATCAGACCTGCACAACGGTCAGGAGGAATTTTGGAACAGTCCTCTTTACTGTTTCAGTTCAGCAATATTCTTGGGATGTCTGGTGTGAACTGCTCTCTAGAGGTCATGACACAGCATCTCAAATCGGGTTGAGGTCAGGACTCTGACTGGGCCACTCCAGAAGGCGTATTTTCTTCTATTGAAGTCCTTCTGTTGTTGATTTACTTCTGTGTTTTGGGTCGTTGTCCTGTTGCGTCACCCAACTTCTGTTGAGCTTCAATTGGAGGACAGCCTAACATTCTCCTGCAAAATGTCTTGATAAACTTGGAAATTCATTTTTCCGTCGATGATAGCAAGCTGTCCAGGCCCTGAGGTAGCAAAGCAGCCCCAAACCATGATGCTCCCTCCACCATAGTTTACATTTGGGATGAGGTTTTGATGTTGGTGTGCTGTGTAATTTTATGTCCACACATAGTGTTGTGTGTTCCTTCCAAACAACTCAACTGTAGTTTCATCTGTCCACAGAATATTTTGCCAGTAGCGCTTTGGAACATCCAGGTGCACTTTCAGGCAATGCTTCTTGTGAATAGCAAACTCAAATTTTGTGAGTGTTTTTATAGGGCAAGGCAGCTCTAACCAACATCTCCAATCTCGTCTCATTGATTGGACTCCAGGTTAGCTGACTCCTGACTCCCAATTAGCTTTTGGAGAAGTCATTAGCCTAGGGGTTCACATACTTTTTCCCACCTACACTGTGAATGTTTAAATGATGTATTCAGTATAGACAATAAAAATACAATAATTTGTGTGTGATTAGTTTAAGCGCACTATGGTTGTCTATTGTTGTCACTTGGATGAAGATCAGATCAAATTTGATGACCAATTTATGCAGAAATCCAGGTAATTCCAAAGGGTTCACATACATTTTCTTGCCACTGTAGGCCTAATGATCCACAGCAAATGAGGGGGTAGCCTACTTTGGTTGGGGTGTGATTGGGAGCATGGTGTTTGCAACACCAGGGTTGTGGGCTCGATTCCCACGGGGGGCCAGTACGGAAAAAAATGTATGAAATGTATGCATTCACTACTGTAAGTCGCTCTGGATAAGAGCGTTTGCTAAATGACTCAAATGTAAAAATGTAAATGTATAATAACCCAAGAATGTTGAGAACCGCCTTTAACCTCTAGATCCAACTGAGAGAATTTTGATTTCCTAGTGACTGACTGTTATTGTCAGTATCCATTTCGTGACAAAGTGACAGTTGGAAGAGCAAGGCAGTCATTCTAATTAGGCTACCCACCACGATGTCATAGGGAGGAGATGCAGATGCAGAGCTGAGTGACAATGTGGCCATGGATGAATGATCTACCAGATATATTAGAACAGAGATGGGGTTTATATAAAACAAGAAACGCAAAAAGATTTCACAAATCGTCTGTGGAAATGGAATCTATTTTCAGTGTGAGATGGGACAAAACAGGTTGAAAAGGCCATTCATGATTAGACTTGTAGTGGTTGTCACAAGGCATAAAAACCCTCTGTTGAAGGGACCCGATTTGGTGTGACATGCAAAGACTTCAATTGTGTGAGCGGTAATAGGTTGTTGGCTTGTTGGTAGGAATTCAATTGTGACCATGATATTTTGACAATGAATAACCAGTTTTGTTATCATTCTTCTGAATATGAATTTGAATCAAACTCTCCCCGTATCAACAGTGAAAGAGGCTTCCCCATTACCATACAGAAGGAACACATAATACATTTAGTAATTAAACCGGTAGTAATTAAACCTGTCAGTGTTGCTTCAAAGTATTGACTCCTAGCTTCCTCAGTACAGTGTTTTATTTTATAATGATTCGCTTCCTTAACGACTTCATTTTAGTTTCCTTCTGTTTTTATGACGCCTCGTTATCTTCTCCCCTCATCGTTAACAAAGTTTTTCTGTAATTACTGTGCTATTTTAGAGAACTGAGCTGATTGTGTTTCTGTGTTTATATAGTAGAACTATCATTATAGAAGTTGTTGTTGTTGGTGAGGTATTGTATCATCAATGCTGCTATCATCATTTTCACCAGTATCGCAATGAGCTTGATTGCCGATCCTTTTCCAAAAATAGGTGTTTTGGTGTTGATGTTGAGTTGTTGCTCACATACTTATCATCTACATTCCACTCAGCTCCCCAATAAGCTTTCTGGCAGGACCAAGGATTTGCCACATTGTGTATTGATGATATGTATCATGAAGCTTTACATCATTTTCACCTCCATCCACTCCTAAGTCTTGGTCCGTTTAAACCTGATTTGTCAGATGTGCCTTGTGTGCCGCTGACAGGTAGTAGAATGTGGTGGGAGGCTGTTTTGTGTCTTCTGAGAATAAAGGGCATTTCATATGGAGTGACTGCCTGGCCCTGTCTGCTCAGTGATATAAAACAACTTTTTCACCACCACCGACTCTCAGGAGGTGAGATCTAGACGTAATCATTAAGGGTGCTTCCATAATGGCATTTGACTGGGCCCATAGGGTTCTGCTCAGAAGTAGTGCACTATGAAGGGAATAGGGTGCCATTTTGGACGCCCCTCAGTGTTGTGACGTGGACCATTAAGCTAAAAGCACTCCAGTAGCGCTTGTTGTGTGTTTTTTCTCATGCTTCTGAGAGTAATGGAAATAGGCTCGATGTAATCACTGCCATTGTATTGTCAGACACTACACAGCAGTGCAATCTGTTTTAATGGTCATGAACTTATTTCAGTGTAAGAGGTAAATATAGCCACTTATTCAAGCCTATAAAGCTCACACCTATTTATTCTTCTGGTGGCACTAACCTAAATCAGTGAGAAAGTGTGGACATTGAATGTCTATCCATGTCAACGTGTGATCAGTCACAAATGCTCCCATACGCTAGACTAGGGCTGCATCTCAAATGGCACCCTATAGGCCCTGGTCAAGAGTAGTGCACTATATAGGGAATAGGGTGCCATTTGGGTTACACCCTAGGTATACATACCATGAGTGTAATCACATAGATGGGCCATGAATTGTCCCCGGCTTGTTCAACTGTCCCTCAGCACAGAGATGGCTGAGTTACGGCTGTTTAAACTGGCAGCACTGACTGACTCCTCCACTCTGGTGATTGTTATTCAAGGAGAGCAAAGCTTCTTATGTTTTATGGCCCTCTTTTCCTCCGCGGTGCCGGCGTCGAACCGTAGATTTACGGCGTTTAAAACCCACCGCGCAAGGTAATACTTGTCATCGGTGAAACATAACTAACAGTTAAATTAGACAGACAGTTTAACAATGTGGCCTGACAGAGGTTGTAAGAGATTATCGTGAGTCTGAAGGGTCATTATATTGCATCTATTAAAGGCAATCCAAAATCTACTTTTCAATTAAGCGGTTCCCAGGGGAGTAATTGATCATGGCTGTGACTGTCCACTCCGCTTGATGGCTAGTACCTTTAAAAAAGGTACTAGCCGTCCAATTATTATCTTGTTGGATAGGCTTACTTACAGATGAGTAAAGTTTTAAACAATTTTCCTTTTTGCTTTTACTTTTTAAACAAGAGTTTGTAGCCCTAATCAGAATGTTCAAGTTGAAAATGTGATTTTAAAACATAATTGGTTGGAATCACCACCTCTCAACAAAAATACCTCTCAGAAATCAATATTTATGAGTATATCTTGATTCATGCTGAGATTGCCAGTCAGCCGTGTCTTCCAATCACATCAACCTTTGTTTTCGTCACTATGAAATTGAGTCAAAAGGATGCCCCCCTGTCATTATGTCACATATTGTGTGGCGGTAGTCAGTGAAAGGGAGACGTTGTGTCCTTCTGTGTGTTATTGAGTTGTAACCTTTTCGTTGTATCCTACGTTCATTGTATCCTGTGTGGAAAGGACAAAAATAGGCATGTCCTGCATTTGAAAGCAGACAGTTGGCCCAGTCGTGTTCTGAAAAGGCCTATTGTCCTTCTCGGTGCAACCAACAGACACACCTAAGAATCAACCCAGCAGGTCGGACACACTGACTGAGTGGTTGAATGAATCACAGCACAGCTATGCTCACAATAAACCATTGATTTATTTTAGCCTTCAAGTAACATGAATTTAAACCACAACACTACTTGTTAGACTGCCCCCCAAGAGCCATTAGCATCTTCCCCAGCTTCCAGGACAGTTACTGATGATTTGCCAGTGAATCATTGTAGCCTAATCACTTCAGTCACCAACGATGGGTATCTCTGTTAGTTAATAACTGCAGTCAATTATTTTCTTTGTGTGAAGGATGGGATGTGATATCTGATTGTTGTGGGGAACCGTTGACAAACTGAGTGATTTGTAATGTGAGGAATATAAATGTCAACAGTGTATTAGTACACCAGAGCTGATTTAAATGAAGTTGAAACTGCGGTGGATAGGATATTTTATTTAGGTTTAAATATGAATGAGCTTGATGAGTATCTTTTAATATTGTGCCGATTCCTCAAGGCTTATTTGAGAGGTGGTCTCAGGTTATCGATTTAAATTCCTTTCTATTCCCTCTTTATCCTCTTAATGAACTCCCTTCATCATCCTCCCTCCTTTTTCCTCCTTTCTTCCTCCTACTAATTCACTGACTGCACTGATGAAAAACCCAAGCAGTCTCCCTAACAAGAAAGTCCTTGGCGCTTATTAGGATATTTGTGAGTCATTCCACTGTATTATCCTATCTCATTAAAAGCCCACGGTGCAGTTTTTGATTCTATAATGGAGGAAAACTGTGAGGAATCATGTGTAGCCTGGTTAAACTACACTGAATGTTGAACTCACCATTCACCTCAATGGAGAGTGCAGCGTTCAGTCTGGTTTAGCCAGGCTAAGAAATGGGTTCCATGTGTTGTCAATATATCATCTGTAACGGGTGTCGTAAGGATTGGACCAAGGTGCAGAGGGAACGTGTATACTCATCTTCATTAACTCAAAAGAAGGAAAAACAAACAAATCACGTATACAAAACAACGACCGACACTAAACAGTCCTGCCAGCTACACAGACACAAAACAGGAAACAACTACCCACAAATCCCATTACAAAAACACCCCTATACATAAGACCTTCAATCAGAAGCAACGAGGAGCAGCTGCTTCCAATTGAAGGTCAACCCCATTAACTAAACATAGAAATAGAAAGACTAGAACTAACATAGAAATACACTTACATAGAACATAGACCAAAAAAACCCGGAACACATAAAACAAACACACTTCTTACATAAGTACATAGCCCAACAAACCCCGAACCACATAAAACAAACACCCCCTGCCACGTCCTGACCAAACTACAATAACAAATAACCTCTTTACTGGTCAGGACGTGACATCATCTCTCTTCTCTCTTCCTGTGTCGTGAATTACTGGCCTCTCTGAAACACGAAGAGGATGTACTATCTTTTTATGAGGAGGGAGATGTGTCTGGGTGAGGGATGCATGTGCTGTGCTGCAGCAGTGCTGGGTCAGGCTGATGAGAAAAGAAAGGGCCGGTCGGTGCTGGTGAGGGACCATGCAGCCAGTGAGTGACTGATTACTCAGCCTGTATACAGGGACAACTGGGACAGATATTATTCTGTAAAGTTTGGAATCTTGAATCCTCTGTTGTCCCATGGAGGTGATTCATCATGATTGTTGGGGTAATACGCAGGGCCTGGCCAAATACATTTACGTGTGTGTGTGTGTGTGTGTGTGTGTGTGTGTGTGTGTGTGTGTGTGTGTGTGTGTGTGTGTGTGTGTGTGAGAGAGAGAGAGAGAGAGATTTGAGGGATGTGGGTGTGTGTGGGGGGTTTGTTTCTCCTGCCAAGGCTTTTTGATTCCTTCCAAATTGTTTTGAGCAGAAAAATGCACTCTGTCACACTTCATGCTCTTTCCCAGGGCGATTTAACAGTCAGACACACACACACACACACACACACACACACACACACACACACACACACACACACACACACACACACACACACACACACACACACACACACACACGCTCTGCCTGCCGGCTCTCGCTCTACAGATGAGGGGATTTACTGAAACCCTCACAGCACCCCTCCTGGTCACGCTGAGAACTTGTTATGCTCATCCTTAATCACTTTTCTCCTTGTGACTTTGCTTACCACTGAGGTAGACTGAGGTGGACTGAGGTAGATTGTATCACTCTTGTTGTTTTCAGATTATATAACTACTGTTAGAGTCAGCAGCACAAACAAATACGGTTGGTTTTCCTTCTGGCAAAACGGATTCATTATTTATTACACGTAGTAATAACCACTGGTCAACCACTGGCATACTGGACAGCCCCGCAAGGAAGGGGGGCACAAAAAGTAATTCAGAAACCTATCTAATTTTCATATGTACTAGGAAGCTAAGTGTTTGTTTCTTGGGCTCCAGGAATGTGACTGAAAAAGTGCCTCAGGCCTTGAAAAAGGAAACATTTAACTGATTGAAAGTATTCGGACATATCGGTGAACAAATGGCGTGGTCAAGGCTGCGATGGTGCAAGTGCAATGAGTGGGGCTTCCTCAGGTGTTCAAAAGCTGATTGCCGTAGCAACATCAGGGAAACTGGGCAGAAGGGAGTGGTGCTTCAAATCCAGCAGTTCTGCAACATCTTTAATTGAGCCTCTCATTCTCCTTAGTTGCCGGACTCAACAGGTTGTCTGGTTACTGGACAGCCAATGAATTGTCAGATACAAATAGATTATCATGTTTAGCAGACAACAGTTCTTGAGGGCTTGAACAAAACATGCTAGTGAACCAGCTTGGTGTGGTTGTAATATCAACAGTCCCTTATCCCTGGTGTATCTTGGCATGCATCATTGAAGACTACATTTAATTGTGTGCAGCGCAATGGACATACAATGCACAATGTCTCAGAAAACTGTCTGGGTTGGCAATACTCAGTCTAGAAAACAGTCGGGCCTGCAACCTGGACCTACAGGCTGTGGTAAAAACATTTGCACACAAAAAAAGAGGACTTCAGGAGACTAGGGGAGTCTCTCAAGTTGGATTTAATTTAATTTACCTTGACTATTGCTATTCGCCAGACAAAACCCGCTGAGTTTAACAATAAATTGTGGCTAAATTTATCCTTAAGCCGACTACTTTTTTCCTCAGTGTTAGGCTATTTGATATTTACATTTTATAAAAGGTTTATAAACTGCAGCAAAATAGCAGTTAAATACAGTATATAGCTATAAATAGTACACTGCATAATGAAACAATCCGTAGTAACCACATGTTTTGAGGGTGGACAGACTGTATTATTTTGAATTCATAGACTACGCACAACTTTCTATCAAAGCTGGGAGAGAGCGCGAGGACAGCTCATGTCATGCAGGTTCAGGTAGGATATACAGAACAATTTCATATTTTTTTTAATGGATTGGTAGCTGATTAGTATGCTGTTGCATTAAACATTTATTTTACAATCTGTAATGTTTGACTTTCCAACTTTAATTACTGAACAAGGAATTTCATTATTGCCACCAGCCAGCAGTCTAAAAATGGCAGCATTGCAACACCATGTAGCTTTGTGAAATGTTAGGCTTAACATGACAAAATGACGACCAAATAGGCCTACCAATAAACATTTACCCATTAGCTAAAGCAAAACTATACATGCCCTGGCACCACAGAAAGCCTATCATCGATTCGATAGGCATGCAGCTGCATAGACATGTCACAATTTCAGCACCATGGACAGCGATCGGTAGTCTATACTTTGTGAGTGGCTGTCTGGCTGACACATTCAATTTATTTTTATTTTAGGATGGTGGGAGGGTCGAACTCGAACCTTGCGGAGGGTCCAGAGAAACTGCGTTACGCCAGTACGGCCAACCCCATGAATCTTGTGTCCTGTTGACATGTGGCTGTTCACAGTGACTCTGGGGTCATTAAAATACAAGCTCCTTTCTCCTCTCTATGCTCCTCTCTGGTTTAGAGTTATTTATGGCATCATGTCTGCTCATACAGCCGCTTCCTAATTACACTTTGCCATCAAGATTAATGTGGGGCCTCGGCTGGCTGCATCTGCCAACTTTACCTTTGTTTCACCCTGCTGATGAATTGGGAGTGAAGCTAAAGTTTTTTTTTACAAGATCCCCCTCCGGAAACCTGGAGTTAAGAGATCAGAGGAGTAGCAGGGGAAGGCAATCACTAGCAGTGCTTGATTTGGGCCGATGCTCGCCAGTATGGAGTACCGTCAACTCATATTTTCTACTGCTTGAGTACCGGCACCTCTTATAGATTAAATCATTACCTCTTTGTTTCATACTCTGAACGCTGCTGTGCTGACCCTGATATCCAAAGGTGTTTGTTGAATGATATTTAGAGACTTGATAGAAAATAAAATAACTTGAGACTTGACTTGCACTTGGAGCTTCAGAACTCAGGACTCGACTTTGATTTGAAATTATCTTGATTTGAAATTAACGTTTTGTCACTCATTTTGTGGCACAGAATCATATTATCCCTATAAAATACAGTTTAGCAATCTGCTATGGAATCATCTTTGCCAGAACAATACTATTAGGCTTCCTGGGGATTTCATTGCTCATTTTCATATTTTAGATAGGCATAGTTTGAATGGATAATAATTCTATACCTCAGTGGTGTTACTGGCTATATGTCTAAAAATAGCTGTAACATGGCGCTACCATCAATATTTATGGGATAAAGATGTAACATATTCTGGCGAATGAATGATGTGTTAATAATTGTGAGGAAGAGAAAGTCTCCAGCCAGATCATGATTTCCATTTGGTCCTGCAACCCCCGCTGCATACAGGTAGGCCATATGATCCTGCTTGCTCTGGACTCCAGAGAAGTGACAATGTGACATGTAATCCCTAGTTGATATTGACTGCTAAGATGAATGACTTTCAGCTCAAAATGCAGGTGTAAAATGCAGTTTATTTCTGTATCTTACATTTTGAAATTGCATCACCGTTTATGGCTGAAATGACAGGGTACATTTGCGCAGCGATTGTGTTCTTCGTGTGCACACGTGCATGTGCATGCGCAGGGGTCGCAACCTTTGACCCACACCTTTTTCGGGGTCACGGGTCAAACAGTTTGAGAACCTCTGAGCCTAGCGAACACATTGCTGATTTGCTGTACAGCTATAGGATTGGCTGCAGTACAAATATCAAATTGTAGGGAGAGAATTGCCATAAATAAATATGCAGCTCCAAAACAAATGCATTTACTTGCAAGCTCACCAGCAATGGGGCATCAGGCAACAATAGGATAGGCCTGCTGGTCTTTTGGTATGTCAAAATTGCCTTGAAATGTATCAATTATTACATAATGTAAATGTGTTGTAGACAAAATAATGAAAATGCTATCTGGTAGCCTCAATAAATAGACAGTGATTTGTAGTTGTACAAGTCACTGCATTTACTTGAGACTTGACTTTTGACTTGACTCAACTCGACTTGCTCTTAGAATGCACGACATGGACTTGACTCGAGACTCGACCTATTCTCCTTGTGACTTGAGTCTTGCTTGTGACTCGAATAATAGTGACTTGGTCCCACCTCTGCTGCAGCCTAATCATTTTAGACACCAATGATGGCTCTCTCGGTTAGTTATTGCCTGCAGTCAGTAGGTGATATCTGATTGTTGTGGGGAACAGTTGAGTAACTGTGACTGATTTGTAATGTGAGGAATATCCATTTCCACTGTGTCTAATAGGACAGCAGAGCCGATTTTTAAATGGTTTTGAAACGGAAGATTCTGTTGGACACCATACTGTGTCCTCAAAGCCCCACCAACTAGTTAGATCAATCTTGATGGATGTAATTTCCTAAATGGAGCATTGGCTTGGCTACAGTAGGAGTCTGAATGTATTATCCACATAATGGCTTCACTCCATGTACATCTGCAAGATAGCTAGGTGAATTTCATCATTCCTTATTCTCAGATGTGCTTTATGTCAAATCCCCATCACACAAAAGCCAAAATACTGTATTGAAACTAAACAGTCAAAAAATGTAATGTTGAATCAAGTTAGGTGTAAGAAAAATGACCAAGTACACCAATGGTATGTTACTATCAGGAGATTTATGATCTCAGCCTGTCTTTCTGACGTGTTTTGATTCTTTGATTCAATCCCAACTGCCTTAGTGTGACAGCCAGTGTCACGGTCGTCATATGAATGAGACCAAGGCGCAGTGTGCGTATCGTTCCACATCTTCATTTATATGTGAAACTATGCAAGACATAAAATAAACAAAAACAACAAACCGTGACGAAGAGGTGCAACATGCACTAACTCAAAATAATCTCCCACAAACTCTAGTGGGAAATACAACAACTTAAATATGATCCCCAATTAGAGACAACAATGACCAGCTGCCTCTAATTGGGAATCATACGAAAACCCCAACCTAGAAAAAAGAACCTAGAACACAACATAGAAAATTTAAACTAGACAAAAAACCCAACATAGAAAAAAGAAACTACAACCAAACATAGAAATAAATAAACTAGACAAAACCCCCCCCAGGCACGCCCTGACCTACTCTACCATAGAAAAATACGAGCTCACTATGGTCAGGACGTGACAGCCAGACACTTTGCGGAGTGATTTGTCTACATGGGGCTCATTGTTTTTCCTCTAGCTCTGTGATGTTATTTGTGTTCCGGAATCTTCAGAGGCGTTCCATGTAAACTCCCGGGCTGATTCTCTTATGACATCAGACTCAAAACAAACACAGATCTCCAACATGACGGATACGTCCCTCCAGGCCCTCTGGCTGTCGTCTCGCTCCTCGAGCCTCTCATCCCACTAAAAAGTGACAGATTGCAGATATAATATGTTAAAAAAAATGGGAACGCAGAAAAATAAAGATAACTTTGTGATTGTTTGGGATGTGGTTCGACCCCATAAAGAGGGAGCGCTGTGTGTTTGTGTGTGTGCGCGAGCACGTGTGTGCCGTCGTCGTGGGATTCAACAAAACCATTAAAAACTATGCCGCTGTGTGTCTCCCAATGCAGATATTCAGTGATGTATGGTATTAGTTACACTGCTGAATCAGAGTATATTTTCCAGGAGTGAAGCAAAGCATCATTTCTTCATCAGTATGCATTTGGTGCATCATTTCTGATGGGGTATTATGTAATCTGCCAAGTGGGCTTGTACAGTACTGCAGCTAGGCTACATCCCATGACTGGGAGTAATATCAGTGAAAATGTCAACATGCACTGAATCCACAGCATCTCTAACAAGGACCATTATTCTTGTTTTCCTTTGCTTGTAGTTAGTTCTAATGTTGTTTAAGCGTGTAATTTGCTTCCGCCTCGGGAAACGCGAGAGGAGCAGCGAAGCAAAAAAAGGAAGAACCTTCAGCCCATTTCTCCTGTGCATCTGTTAGGGTAACACATGACCTTTTATTAGCGTGATGTTTGTGCAACTGCACTCTTGTGGATGAGTTCTCCCCTCAGCTATATTCATTTAGACGGCACTAGTGTTCATCTTCACAGCTCGGGGATTAGAAATGTAATTACAGTTCGCTGTGACATCTCTGTATCCGCCGAGTTGCTGACAAAGTCTGGAACAAACTGAGGGATTTGCTGCCAGAGGTGTTTTCAAGACACATCTTGGCCCGGTGTAAACAATGTGTGTTTGCGTAGAAGAGAGTGATCTCTAATGAATATAGTCTAATGAATGCATATACATTAAGTGCCATATAATGTGTTAGCTTCACACAATGTGCAGAACATTGAACACTTTGCTTAAGTGCAGTAGTTTGAGCAGAGAACTCAAGCTTTTATAGTCCGTCACAATTAGAGCTACTTTAAGCAATTATTACACAGTGATGGTATCAATTGTATTATTTTCTTTCGTTGACTTTTGTGGAGACTTTATTTTTAGCTGATTTACTCGCTGAAGTGTTATACTGTTTTCATCATGACGTTGTGAAAAACACAATAATCCTTTTTTTCTTCTTGTTCTGCATCAGATCAAAATGAGATCCACAGTGACATCATATTTATTCTAACAGTTCAATGTATCTGAATGCAACACAGTAAACCGCTAAGCCAGCAATGTGTAGCTGCTGAGAGATAGATAGATACGGGCTATGTCCCAATTGGCATCCTTTTCCCTATAGTAGTGCACTATGTAGGGAATATGGTGCCATTTGGACACAGCCTTTGAGTAGTGGCTCAAGGGTAGAGGGGCAGTCAGGACAATCCGGGCACTGGCAGACTACTGAATAATTAGACGTCATTGTTTCACTGTCTCCACCTAGCACTGCAGCAAAAAGCTTTATATATTAATCATCTGGTATATATTATGTATTGGGACATATGTTCCTGGTGAAAGCCGCATTGAGGCAAAGTGAAAAAGGTACGAATGGGTTTGACAGCAACCTCTCTCTGTTCCTGCACATGCAGTAGCCTGAGAACGATATTAATGCGTTTCCTGTGTGATTTTAATCACTTTTCCCGGTCGTTGCACTTTATAATACACACATTATTATAAGTATACCTATCGTATGACCTAGATTCCATCTTCCATTTCTTAAAGCTTGCAGCGTTACTACGGATACTACTGGGGGTAACAACGGATACTACTGAGCCGAGAGTGGTATCTGTTGTATCATAACCGGTTGTTGTTCTAGGCAACAGTGAACTAAAAATCCCCCCCGTATCCCTTCTTATAGTGTGTGTGTGTGTGTTTGTGAAATTAAAAGTCAGAGTACTAGATGCTGTGTTCCTCTCTCTCCTCTCCATGTTAATTACTCAGGGATCAACAGGATGATGAGTGCACTGCTCTCCACTACAGGAAGTGACCTCTCTCAGGATGTATAGGTTTCTGCTATTAGACACATGGCTCTTAAGTGGATGTTCAGTGTAGCAGGGCATCTTCTCCACGTACTTGGCTGTCGTGGTTTCTGGTACTGTATGAACAGAGAATGATGAGATTGAGTCATGCAGTTGGAGGTCTCATTTAGAATATCTACAACAGGAAGCGTTCATTCATTCAGTAATGGCAATGTTGAAGGACATTCGGAGATGTGTTACCTCTGGTGCTTTTGGATAACGAGAAGAATATTCACCATTCAGCGCACCATTTTGTAAGCTCTGTTCAATCTGCTGTAAGGATAGTGTATCATCACCCTCCGACCACATTAGTGGTCTATAGAGTCCAGCTTCAGCATTTGTTGTGGTGGTGCATGTCTCCACAGCACCTCAACCAGTTAGTTTGGTTATTGGATATGCTTCAGGACAGTGTATCACCATCGTCCACCATCGTCCCACCTCAGCACTCCACATTACCTCACCAGCATTATTCAGTGTCTCTTCCTGGCTGGATGTGTGACATCCCTGTACCCCATAAGCTTTATTGGATGTGTGTGTAATGACAGTGTGTTAGTGGTCATAGAGTCCCACTTTTGCGCTTGTCGTGACTAGATGTTTTGGTGCTAGTATCCTCAGCTCCTCACCTGCTTCATTCAGTGTCTCTGCCTGGCTGGATGGGTGCCAGGAAGTCATTACAGTCCCCCATTAAGCTTCTGTAGTCCTTTAACATGCTGCTGCAACTGATTTACCACAGTCCCAGGTCACTCTGTCTCTGAGAGGGAGGGAGGGAGGTGTAGAGAGAGAGAGCGAGAGAGCAAGAGCAAGAGAGAGAGAGAGAGAGACAGAGATAGAGAGAGAGAGGAATACATTAAGTCATTCTTGCTGACTCAGGAACAGTGGGACAAGGAATTGCCGTTTTCTGAAATCAGGAAATCATTACATCAAACTGGGAGATATTTCCCCTCCATTTTCAGTGTGATATTGATAGATCGTGGCGGTTAACCGTGCTAGGCAGCTACCCACTGAGCATCACATTAATACATGGCGTCTTAAGTGTTGGTGTTATACGTCTTGAAATGACTTGCTGAAGCGTTTGTTGGGTTGGTGTTGATGGGGCAGTTGATGGGACACAGTGATTAGCATATCCGGTGTTTATGCTAATAGGAATGCAGTAAAAGCAGTAGCCCTAGCAGATTTTTGACCAGAAGACACAATGTGCTTATAATTGCTAGCATAATTTGAGCCGTGGGTGGGAGATTTGAGTAAGCCTTAGCCCACACTGCAATCTAAATTGCCCCCCAGTTTATCGCTGCTTGTTATTATTTGTGTTCACCCAAAAATCCCTTTTGTACTTACAAGTTATGCTTATATCAGTTTCAGTAATGATGCCTAGATTTTAGCTCGAGGGTTAGCTGACAGCCCGTCAATTTGTCCAACAAAATATATAACCCATCTTTGCTACGGTATGATGGGATATTTAACTGGAACTGTGAATCTACTATTATAGATCAACAATGGAACCACATTCAGAAGTGTCTGTGGCAAAATCTCTCTTCAAATATATTGCAAAATATGTAGGTCAAATATGTGTGACAAATCAACATGATGGGAAAAACATTGCCAAATGACCATCAGGCAGCACTTGAGAGCAGCTCTATGGGGAACATTTGTAGAACATTTCTGTCTGTACTAGAAAACAGTGTTGACCGTTTTGTCACCTCATTTTGTTAATGAATAATGGCATCTTGTGGAAAAACTCTATAGGGTCTCTATACCCCCCCTCTCTTTCATTCTCTCTCTTTCACTCTCTCTCTCTCTCACTCTTTCTCTATTTCTCTCACTTTCTCTCTCTCTTCCACTTTTTCTCTCTCTTGCTTTCTCTCTTTCACTTTCTCTCACAAACACAATGCATGTTAACAAAGTATTTTTGAGAGGAAAGGAACATTAACCTTGAGAATGACTTGTAAAGGGCTGTGGAAAGGCTGGGGATGAACTGTTACACAAAGGCCAAGCCTGGTGTCGTACCATTAATCAAAAATGGACTCAGGCCTCAGAGCAATGTTATGTGTTTTTTCAGGGTGAGTTATTAAAAGAGATAACAGGGCTGACCGCTTTCTACTCCAGGCTGTTCTTCTAGAACACCGGGGAGTTCTAGAATGCTTTATCGCTCTCACATTCTACAGCAACAGCAATATTGTTACTGTACTATACAAGAATGGCTTGTTCAATATTACACTACCGTTCAAAGGTTTGGGGTCACTTAAAAATGTCCTTGTTTTTGAAAAGTAAATTTTTTGTCCATTAAAATAACATCAAATTGATCAGACATGCCTAGAAGGCCAGCATCACGGAGTCGCCTCTGTTGACTTTGAGACTGGTATTTTGCCGGTACTATTTTATGAAGCTGCCTGTTGAGGACTTGTGAGGCATCTGTTTCTCAAACTAGACCCTCTAATGTACTTGTCCTCTTGCTCAGTTGTGCACCGGGGCCTCCCACTCCTCTTTCTATTCTGGTTATAGCCAGTTTGCGCTGTTCTGTGAAGGGAGTAGTACACAGCGTTGTACCAGATCTTCAGTTTCTTGGCAATTTCTTGCATTGAATAGCCTTAATTTCTCAGAACAAGAATAGACTGATGAGTTTCAGAAGAAAGTTCTTTGTTTCTGGCCATTTTGAGCCTGTAATCGAACCCACAAATGCTGATGCTCCAGATAATCAACTAGTCTAAAAAGGCCAGTTTTATTGCTTCTTTAATCAGAACAACAGTTTTCAGCTGTGCTGACATAATTGCAAATGGTTTTCTAATGATCAATTAGCCTTTTAATATGATAAACTTGGATTAGATAACACAATGTGCCGTTGAAACACAGGAGTGATGGTTGCTGATAATGAGCCTCTGTACGACTATGTAGATATTCCATAAAAGAATCAGCCGTTTCCAGCTACAATAGTCATTTACTACATTAACAATGTCTACACTGTATTTCTGATCAATTTGATGTTATTTTAATGGACCATTTTCAAATTTTCGTTCAAAAACAAGGACATTTCTAAGTGGCCCCAAACTTTTGAACGTTAGTGTATGTTTGATGCGTTGATCATGCAATAAGTACTAAATAAGCCATACATAGCCTCTGTGTTTTGTCAATCTACTAGCTATGTCACAGCTAACAGCAAGTCCTAATTGCACCTATAGATCAGACCATTAATATTTAGCTCTATGAAAAACTGAATGGCATTCCCACTTTGTGTCCCAAAGTGGGAATGCAATTCAGTTTTTCATAGAGCTACATTTTAAGGGTCTGATCTAGTATTAATTTCTGTCAGTAGAAATAGCTCTAAGCAGAGAGTGACATCCCAGCGATGCCAATTCATCAGAGGTTGCAACACACGCACACACACACACGCATTTTACATTACCATGGAGCCCTACATTCTAAGAATTAAGAGAAAGTTCACGCCATTGCGATCCCACTTAAATATTGTGCTGTTTCTATCTAAGGAAAAAAAGCAGGCCCCGTCTAAGATGAACTGTCTTCTACCGCGCCTTGGTCAGTGCAGCGCCCACAGCGTTACCGACTAGAACTAGCCTGAGGTATTGATTAAGGCAAAAGTACAGTAAGCATTTATTATATCTGAAATGGCAGCCTTTGCACCAGTGGCAGAACAATAAGGTTGTCACAATGATGAATTGGCTGTGTTTACTCTAGGTTTTTTCTTACTTCCACAAGAAATAGGAAGCCATTATTGACTAAACAATTACAGGATTCTTTGTTGACTGAAATCATGGGCGTATCCCAAGAAAGATATAGAATTTCATATTTCTTTGTAACTTTTGGAGGATTTATGGAATTGAGATGTTCTCACCACTTGTTTGTCATAACTGTAGTAGTGAATAGTGAATAACTAGAAGTGAGATTTGAATAGTAGATAACTGTAGTCGTGAATAGTAGATACCTGTAGTAGTGAATAACTTCAAGAACTAGTAGTGAGATGTGAATAGTAGATAACTGTAGTCGTGAATAATGAATAACTAGTAGTGAGATATGAATAGTAGATAACTGTAGTCGTGAATAGTAGATGACTGTAGTAGTGAATAACTTCAAGAACTAGTAGTGAGATATGAATAGTAGATAACTGTAGTAGTGAATAATGAATAACTAGTAGTGAGATGTGAGTAGTAGATAACTGTAGTAGTGAATAATGAATAACTAGTAGTGAGATGTGAGTAGTAGATAACTGTAGTAGTGAATAATGAATAACTAGTAGTGAGATGTGAATAGTAGATAACTGTAGTAGTGAATAATGAATAACTAGTAGTGAGATGTGAGTAGTAGATAACTGTAGTAGTGAATAATGAATAACTAGTAGTGAGATGTGAATAGTAGATAACTGTAGTAGTGAATAATGAATAACTAGTAGTGAGATGTGAATAGTAGATAACTGTAGTAGTGAATAATGAATAACTAGTAGTGAGATGTGAATAGTAGATAACTGTAGTAGTGAATAATAAATAACTAGTAGTGAGATGTGAATAGTAGATAACTGTAGTAGTGAATAATGAATAACTAGTAGTGAGATGTGAATAGTAGATAACTGTAGTAGTGAATAATGAATAACTAGTAGTGAGATGTGAATAGTAGATAACTGTAGTAGTGAATAATGAATAACTAGTAGTGAGATGTGAGTAGTAGATAACCGTAGTAGTGAATAATAAATAACTAGTAGTGAGATGTGAATAGTAGATAACTGTTGTAATGAATGGTAGATACCTGCAGTAATGAATAATGAATAACTAGTAGTGAGATGTGAATAGTAGATAACTGTAGTAGTGAATAATGAATAACTAGTAGTGAGATGTGAATAGTAGATAACTGTAGTAGTGAATAATGAATAACTAGTAGTGAGATGTGAATAGTAGATAACTGTAGTAGTGAATAATGAATAACTAGTAGTGAGATGTGAATAGTAGATAACTGTAGTAGTGAATAATGAATAACTAGTAGTGAGATGTGAATAGTAGATAACTGTAGTAGTGAATAGTGAATAACTAGTAGTGAGATGTGAATAGTAGATAACTGTAGTAGTGAATAATGAATAACTAGTAGTGAGATGTGAATAGTAGATAACAGTAGTAGTGAATAATGAGTAAATAATAGTGAGATGTGAATAGTAGATGACTGTAGTAGTGAATAATGAATAAATAGTAGTGAGATGTGAATAGTAGATAACTGTAGTAGTGAATAATGAATAACTAGTAGTGAGATGTGAATAGTAGGTAACTGTAAGTGAATAATGAATAAATGGACATAAACACAAGGGAATACTACTAGATGAATGTCTTGACCTTGACATGCAGAACAGTAATGGAGGCCAGTGTGTCTTAAGAGCAGCAGGGGTATAGAAACACATGATGCACAAAGCTCCTGAGATACTATCAACCTGGTGTCATGGCCAGCAACACGCATGCACTCGGAAGCATACTGCTCACTCTGCGTTACAATAACAAGCTCAGGGTTTTGTCTGGCGGAAGACAAGAGCCAAGTCAGTCAAGGCTGTAGAAAAGCCATCGCTGTGTAGCTCTTTCTCAAATCATGCTGCTACAGAACAGTAGTCTTGCCAGTCTAGCGCTTCAGAGTGCCACGGCAACCCTCAGCTCAACAACAACTCAAAGCAAACAGGGCCTCATTACCGTACAGCAGACAGCCCGGGCTGCGGGATAAGCACCTGTCACTCTCAGAGAGAGAAGGAAAGGACAGTCTAAAGGGATCTGCCGCTTGCTGCTTCGCCAAAGACAAATCCATACTGAATGCATGTCATTGCTTCTTCCATGTTATGCCTCATTAGGCTGATTTTCAGGCAGTTCTTGTGTGTGTAGACACACATTGCACTGTCTCAGGAAAAATGGGCTTAGAGTACACATCAATTCAATTGTCGGGGGTTATACTGGTCATCCTCATGCCACGTAATAGCCTTAGCAAGGTCAGTGCATATTGCATTTTGAAATGTCAGTAGTGTTACAATCCTGCCTTGTCTAGGAAGCACAAGTACTGGATGAAACAAATAAACAACAGTAAGAATAGTGTTTTTTTTCTCCAATGTATCTACCAAATGTGACCAGTATTTGACCAAAATGCTAAACAAAAAAATGTACTATAGCTAAGTGTGCTGCAAAGGCAGCTTATCCCAATGTTTTATTTCTTGCACCATCAAACTTCTATCAAATATCACCTCTCACCTCCCTCCTTATAAAAGTAGAGTACTTTGAAGTCGAACCATCAATAAGACAGAGAGGTGTTTTCTCTTGGTACCTCCCCTGTGTTAAGCCATAGCATCAGAGGCAGGAAAGAGGAAAGAGGAGAGAGAGAGAAGCTTTGGCTCACGTCTTCTGAGACATTGTGTCTCCTGAAATGATGCTTTGATCAGTGTTTAATGACTTGCATGTGGCCTCCCCACTGTGGCGCAGAGGCACAGGAACAAAGTAAACGTGCTTCTCCACTTGTGACATCTGTCATTTACTCCTTTAAAACATTTTATAGGTGGTGAACGGTAATGACTCAGATGAGTTTAGAATGGATCCCCCCCAGTATAAACCTGCTGGTTGGGTTCTCCCATATCTGTACATACTCTGTCCATGTATTGGTATAGTTACAGTATGATGAAGCATTGTGTATGTATGTGTTAAGTAATGCATTAAGAAGTAATTGTGTGTGTGTGTGCCTGTGTGTGCATGCACTGGTGTACGCTTGTGTGCATGCTTGTACGCAATTTCTTGTGTTCACACACTTTACAGTATGGTGTTGCATTGAATAATGTGTAGCCACAAATCCCCACTCTATGCATGATTCCCTGGTTGTCATGGTGAGATGGTGAATGCACCTGGCCATAAGCCCTTTTGTTCATGATGCCATCTGGAAAGTGATTGCGGATGCTCTCTCTCACACAACAGCCCAGCCGCTGCTTAAAATAGGGCTACTGTGGCAAGAAAAAAAAAGAATGTTGACGTTTATTGGGATGAATCTTGTCCTGGAGGCAGAGTTGAGCAGTTTCCGTTAGATGGTCCAGCCGCAAAGTCAAAATTGTCTATATCGTAAAAAGAAATATGAAAACAAAATTGTGCCTAACCACAACCTTCATTTAAGGTTGGGGTTGGGCACAAGCTTAACAGTGTGGTTAACCTCTATGGGCTAGGTGGCACGTCACCGTCCCACTCTATTCAAAAGCCAGTGGAAGAGCGTGGCGCGAAATACAAAACCTCAAAAATGCAATCATTTCAATTTTTCTAACATAAGACTATTTTACACCATTTTAAAGACAAGACTCTCGTTAATCTAACCACATTGTCCTATTTCAAAAAGTCTTTACAGCGAAAGCAAAACATTAGATTATGTTAGGAGAGTACATAGCAACAAATAATCACACAGCCATTTTCCAAGCAAGCATATATGTCACATAAACCCAAAACACAGCTAAATGAAGCACTAACCTTTGATGATCTTCATCAGATGACACTCCTAGGACATTATGTTATACAATACATGCATGTTTTGTTCAATCAAGTTCATATTTATATCCAAAAACAGCTTTTTACATTGGCATGTGATGTTCAGAACATGCATTCCCACCCAAAACTTCCGGAGAATTTACTAAATTACTCACCATCAACGTTGACAAAATACATAACAATTATTTTAAGAATTATAGATACAGAACTCCTTTATGCAATCGCTATGTCAGATTTTAAAATAGCTTTTCGGTGAAAGCACATATTGCAATATTCTGAGTACATAGCTTAGCCATCACGGCTAGCTATTTTGACACCCGCCAACTTCGGGGCTCACTAAACTCAGAATTACTATTAGAAAAATTGTATTACCTTTGCTGATCTTTGTCAGAATGCACTCCCAGGACTGCTACTTCCACAAGAAATGTTGTTTTTGTTCCAAATAATCCATAGTTATGTCCAAATACCTCCGTTTTGTTCGTGCGTTCAGGTCACTATCCAAAGGGTAACACGCGAGCGCATTTTGAGACAAAAAAATTCTAAATGTTCCTTTACCGTACTTAGAAGCATGTCAAACGCTGTTTAAAATACATTTGTATGGTATTTTTCTCGTAAAATAGCGATAATATTCCAACTGGACCATAGTGTATTCATTCAAAGAGGAAAGAAAAAACAGCATGGTTGTGGGACCGCGCATCTCCAATCTCTTAGTCACCAGGCAGACCACTGACAAACTGAGCTCCTATACTCTGCCCAGAGACAGGAGACGCCTCAATCCACTTTCTGAAGGCTTTAGAGAGCCAATGGAAGCCTTAGAAAGTGCAACGTAACCCCAGAGATACTGGAAAGAAGAACTAGAAAGAAGAACTACAAATTGTCTGACAGGCCACTTCCTGCTTGGAATTTTCTCAGCAGGTGAAAGAGTAGTAACCAGTTTAAATCGGGTACGTTTTTTATCCGGCCGTGAAAATACTGCCCCCTAGCCCAGACAGGTTAAGGTTAGGTTTAAGGTTAGGGTTAGGTATAAAATCTGATTTTATGACTTTGTAGCTAGGCCAGGTACTGACAACAGCAAAAAAATTAAAATCAGCTATAGGACCTCATTCATTTACCTATAGCTTTACACTGGGTGTTTGCACAGACTCATATTGCTGCGCTGAGAAGTCAACGCATTAAGGCGGTAGTGAGAATATAGCCATTCCCTTCTCAGTACAGCCAGTCTGTTCTGGAGTGGGTTCTAAGCAGTAGGCCTGTCTCTGAAAGCTTGTCTCTGCTGCCTGGCCACTGAGACCCTGTAATATACTACTGCTGTATTACTGTGTGGAGGGATGTCATGGTTCTTTGTTGCGGGTGGGACAAATGCAATGTGGCGAGTGTACTGTGGTACACATAGGTAGTTGCAGTCGGTGGTTTCTATTGCTGTGGCATGCTGTATTGCGGTGGTGTTGAGACACTGAAGCACTGGGATGTTGTGGTGTGCCGCAGCCCAGAGTCATCCTGTAGGGCTGATCCATCCATGGACTCTGAAGGCCCGACATTTATCTCTCTCTGTACACCAGCACTCCCAGTGCCACAGAGCATAACATAAAGACAACCAGCAGCGATATGAGTGGTCTGGGAGTGTACTGGAGCATTGTTGTGTTGAATATTCTATCATCACAGGAAGCTCCATCCTGATTATCCGGAAAGTTATCCGGAAAGTTTGTTGCAGTATTGGGAGAACATTGAGAGAGAGGGATTTTGAATAATGAAAAAGAGAGAGCAAGTGAGAAACAGAGCGAGGGAGAGAGAGAGAGGGAGGGAGAGAGGCACGGAGAAAGAGGCACAGAGAGAGAGGCACAGAGAGAGAGGCACAGAGAGAGAGGCACGGAGAGAGAGGCACGGAGAGAGAGGCACAGAGAGAGAGACAGAAAGAGAGAGAGAATATTGTATATGTAAATAACACTATTTCCTCTCTCAGACATTCTCTCTAAGATATTACAGTTTTTATCTGGCAATAAAGAATGTGTTGAGAATTAGAAACTATAATAAAAGCCCTTTAATTTCTGGGTCGCCGCTGGCTGCCTCATGCAAAAGCTCCCGTTATTTGTTGGGAACGGCTTTGAGAGAAATACAAACTGAGTTGCAGAAAAGCAATAAAGTGGTGTGTAATGAGGAGAAATCTTTACGTTAGCAGCCTGTTGTTCAGATCCCAGTCTCTCTGTCTGCAGCTTGAAGCCAAGCCACTTGGAACAGTGAAGCTCATCTTCTCAAAAAATGAAACACTTTAGAACAGAAAGACGGTTAATGAGGAGAGGCTGAGCACAGCAGCAGGCCCAGATCTGGTGGAGATGAAGCTGTGTGTGTGTGTGTGTGTGTGTGTGTGTGTGTGTGTGTGTGTGTGTGTGTGTGTGTGTGTGTGTGTGTGTGTGTGTGTGTGTGTGTGTGTGTGTGTGTGTGTGTGTTAGCGTGTGTGTGCGTGTGTGTGTGTGTGTGTGTTAGCGTGTGCGTGTGTGTCTTCTGCCAAAAGTTGAAAACGTCAGGATAATTGGATTTGAAGGAGCGCAATGTGGTATGTCTGTGTAAAATCAATATACTGAATGTTCCTGTAATCAGTGTTATTTTTCATGTCAGGAGTAAATTGCTTAAAGCAGTGACATTATCAAAGACAAATGCCCAAGACAAGGAAAAACGCCTGGAGGTACAGAACATCAGACATCCTGCACAGGTTTATCTGCAAGGTATTGCTGTGTTTCATGATGACTCAATAAAATGTCTTTACTTGATCTGAAACTAGATAGCTAGGAGTGGGACTCTGCACATGCTGTGGTCCTACGTCCTTTTCTCTTGGTAGGTCATTTAAATATATATAAAAACTGATTTGAGGGTCAGGAAGTGTAATTTAGTTCTCTCAATTAGGTTTTTATGTCCTCTTCCCAGATAATCAGCCAGGCCCTGGGTTTATAGAGTATTGTGCTAGGTACTCAAAGGGCTAATGAGAGAAAGGGCCCAGTGAACAGGCATTTGAAGTTGTAATTTCAGGAGAATGATCCTCAGTAAATGAGTTCTTGTGAAATGAATAGTGTCCCAGGGAGAAATGGAGTTTAAAAGCCTGAGAATTAATCAAATTATGAGTGTGACTGTTTGGGGAAATGTAGGAAATTGAGTGCGCCACTAAGTTGGCGTGCGCGTGTGTCTGCGTGCGCGTGTGGAGGGCAGGCAGCGAGGTGCAGCAGGATTACATGCGTCCCATGCTGCTGTGACTTCTACGTGCACCTCCAGCCCTCCACAGGGAGAAGGACTCCAGCCTGATGAAGTAGAGCAGGAGCACCATTCACCTCCTCTACAGGAAGATGAAACATCTGCTCAAATTACAGGGGACCGCAGGAGCCAAGTACACTCATTATTAAACCATGCGCACAAATCACACAGGCACACACTCTAACAACCTACACACACACAGACACACACACAGACACACACGTCAGCTCAGCCCCAAGATACAGTAGTTCTTTTGTGTGCCGTTTTCTCAGAATGGCACTGCTACTCACACCACTGCATATCTGCTTAGTGCCTATTGTCCACCAGAATGGCTATATCATCACTGTTCTCTCCCTGTTTTAATCTCCTCTTTTCATGTTTTCTCTCTCTCTTACTACAGCACCTGGTCTTTGTGGGTTTTCATAGGACAGAACTGCTCCCATTCCATGGTGATGGTGATCTATTTATGGTTGGAAATGCAATGATGCGGACAGCAGACAGGCAGACAGACAGGCAGGCAGCAGACAGACAGTGGGGGCAGTGAATACATAGCGGCTGATGACTCAAACAGTGGCCCTCATCATCCTTCCCTCCCGCAAATGACTGAATTCCCTCCGTGACAACACACACATACATACACACAAACACTGTGAATTCCCTCTGTGACTCCCCACCATCTCTCAGAGAAGAGAAATGATAGGAGAGGTCACAGCGTCATGTTCTCTGCTAGATTGGAATTTGTTTTGTACATCGTTTGCAGCGGGCGGCTTCTCGCTCGTTCCTCGCTGTTTTTCCGGCCGGCGTGCGCACTAGAGATGTAAGACCTGGCACTGAAGAGCAGACAGGAATTGCATTAGCAGACAGGGGATTGGTCACCTTGGGTAGACATTAGAGGAGCAGACAGTGCAGCAGCAGCTTCCCGGTCGGTCTAGATGCTGAGCAGAGCATACGTACCGTAATGGCCGTGTGTGTGTGTGTGTGTGTGTGTGTGTGTGTGTGTGTGTGTGTGTGTGTGTGTGTGTGTGTGTGTGTGTGTGTGTGTGTGTGTGTGTTGTGTGTGTGTGTGTGTGTGTGTGTGTGAGCTCATACCGCACCAGTTTCATCACCTTCAGTAGTCTTACAGTGAGGGAAAAAAGTATTTGATCCCCTGCTGATTTTGTACGTTTGCCCACTGACAAAGAAATTATCAGTCTATAATTTTAATGGTAGGTTTATTTGAACAGTGAGAGACAGAATAACAACAAAAAAATCCAGAAAAACGCATGTCAAAAATGTTATAAATTGATTTGCATTTTAATGAGGGAAATAAGTATTTGACCCCCTCTCAATCAGAAAGATTTCTGGCTCCCAGGTGTCTTTTATACAGGTAACGAGCTGAGATTAGGAGCACACTCTTAAAGGGAGTGCTCCTAATCTCAGTTTGTTACCTGTATAAAAGACACCTGTCCACAGAACCAATCAATCAATCCGATTCCAAACTCTCCACCATGGCCAAGACCAAAGAGCTCTCCAAGGATATCAGGGACAAGATTGTAGACCTACACAAGGCTGGAATGGGCTACAAGACCATCGCCAAGCAGCTTGGTGAGAAGGTGACAACAGTTGGTGCGATTATTCACAAACGGAAGAAACACAAAAGAACTGTCAATCTCCCTCGGCCTGGGGCTCCATGCAAGATCTCACCTCGTGGAGTTGCAATGATCATGAGAACGGTGAGGAATCAGCCCAGAACTACACGGGAGGATCTTGTCAATGATCTCAAGGCAGCTGGGACCATAGTCACCAAGAAAACAATTGGTAACACACTACGCCGTGAAGGACTGAAATCCTACAGCGCCCGCAAGGTCCCCCTGCTCAAGAAAGCACATATACATGCCCGTTTGTGGTCAGATGAGACCAAAATGGAGCTCTTTGGCATCAACTCAACTCGCCGTGTTTGGAGGAGGAGGAATGCTGCCTATGACCCCAAGAACACCATCCCCACCGTCAAACATGGAGGTGGAAACATTATGCTTTGGGGTTGTTTTTCTGCTAAGGGGACAGGACAACTTCACCGCATCAAAGGGACGATGGACGGGGCCATGTACCGTCAAATCTTGGGTGAGAACCTCCTTCCCTCAGCCAGGGCATTGAAAATGGGTCGTGGATGGGTATTCCAGCATGACAATGACCCAAAACACACAGCCAAGGCAACAAAGGAGTGGCTCAAGAAGAAGCACATTAAGGTCCTGGAGTGGCCTAGCCAGTCTCCAGACCTTAATCCCATAGAAAATCTGTGGAGGGAGCTGAAGGTTCGAGTTGCCAAACGTCAGCCTCGAAACCTTAATGACTTGGAGAAGATCTGCAAAGAGGAGTGGGACAAAATCCCTCCTGAGATGTGTGCAAACCTGGTGGCCAACTACAAGAAACGTCTGACCTCTGTGATTGCCAACAAGGGTTTTGCCACCAAGTACTAAGTCATGTTTTGCAGAGGGGTCAAATACTTATTTCCCTCATAAAAATGGAAATCAATTTCTAACATTTTTGACATGCGTTTTTCTGGATTTTTTTGTTGTTATTCTGTCTCTCACTGTTCAAATAAACCTACCATTAAAATCATAGACTGATCATTTCTTTGTCAGTGGGCAAACGTACAAAATCAGCAGGGGATCAAATACCTTTTTCCCTCACTGTATCTGCTGAAGAGGACATTTTCCAACCAATCTGTCTATATAATTAAAACATAGTGTTCAGCTCTGTACAGTCAATCAGTGTGTTTGACGGGATCAATTTGACCGAGACCAGCCGCAGAATCTTGTTCACATAATGAGTAGTTATTTGGGCTGCAAGTTAATTTACAAATCAGTAATTCTGTGCAGTCTGACTGCAATGTAGTCTCAAACACAGCCAGTGAGTGAGTGAGTGAGTGAGTCAGTCAGTCAGTCAGTCAGTCAGTCAGTGAGTGAGTCAGTCAGTCAGTCTGTGAGGCAGTCAGTCAGTCAGTATTGAGCCATTTCTGATTGGGTATCTGGGTCTTTCTATAAACTAGGGTACCATTGAAGAGTTCCTACGCTGGACAACTGGTTACAGATGTTGATAAGTCACTGATAATAATCTGCCAATTGTTTTTCATGTCAATACATTAAGATATAAGGGGGGGGATCATAGCTACTGTATATTCAATCAAATTCACAGGTTCATTTAAAATCTATGTTTAACCCTTTTTCGTGTTTGGTGTCTTAATAAACATTGGATTTGTCCAAAACAGTCAAGTGAGGAACGGCTGTTGTAATAGCGCCTGCCATGCAACAAATCTGACATTTCCTCAATTTGGGGCTTGAAAATCCGTGTAATTATTGTAGCCAATTTCTAAGTTGTCCTGCTCCCTTATAATTATCAGTGATTTCCTTTTTGATCCGTTTTTGTGAGAGATGTGGTCACTTTCGTTTGTTTCCCGCCGCTTCAATTGAAGGGTGCTGCACTACCCTGTTGCGTTAAAACCACGTGTGGTTATTATGAGGACGACAACATTTAATTCTGGCTCCAACTTGGCTTTCCATACAAATCCTTCCAGTACAAAAGGAACCTGGTTTTTGGTGGCGTTCTCATTATAAAAACAGCGATGGTGAGATTAATGCTACCTTTATTCAAAGCTTTGTTATGTGTGGCTGTGTCGGCCACACAGGCTACAGGAAAATCACCCTACATCCATCCAATTTATTTAGTCAGGCCACATTATTCTCACATATTTTAGAATGTAATAATAATTTGAATATTAATGCATTGGTAAGGGACTGGTAAGGCCTAAAAAATGCATTGTTCTTAAAGTGGTATTGGCCTTATTTATTCATTTTTGGGGGGGGTGTTCAATAATAGGCCATATATGTACAATTATATAAATTATACAATTGTATAATATTGACGTCCTTGAATTGAAGTGCTTGAATTTGACTTGCCAATGTCTGTATGAACCCTGCTTAAAGGATGTATAGTCCTAGACCTATGTTGTTATATAGGTGGAGTTATGGGACAATTTGCATATATTGATCTAAGTACACATATGGAACTGCATAAAAGTCTTTCTTAATTTTGTTTCAAACCATTTCAAAATTGTTATCCCAATGTAAGACATTGGCCCCATTAGTTATAGAAAGACCCGTCTATATAGCAGGTGGTTCCAGGTAGAAACCCCTTGAGTTCCATGTAGAACCTTTTACACAGAGAGCTTTACATGGAACCCAAAAGAGTTCTACCTGGAACCAAAAAGGATTCTCCTATGGTGACAGCTATAGAGATGCAGCTAAGAGTGTACCTGCTGTAATCATGTTTCCCAGCTGTGAGACGCAGAGCTGAAGGACAGGCTCATGATATCACATAAGGCTGTGCAGAGCGGTGACGGTTCGACCGTGTCTACCTGACAGCATCACAAAAAGCTGATTTACTGTAAAACGCTTCCAGCCAGTCTTTAATCTGGGTTCTGTTCTGCTTCATCCCGACCGGCTTAAGTGGCACCTTTCAGTGTGTATGTGTGTGCCAGGGTTTCCGGTAGCCTCATACCAGGAGAAAAAATTATCCCATCGCAAAATAGTTATCATGTATCCTATTCATCACACGCACACAGCGCACAGAGCCTATTTTGAGCTGAATATCACCTCAGTGAGCTGAATATCACCTGGAGTGAAAAGTGCTTTTCATTGTCATTGTGCAACTATTTTAAATGCAATCGCATGTTAAAAACTGTTTTGATGGAAACGTGGAGGGAATTATTTTAGACTTCCTCGTATGCCATTGAAAACAGCATGTCTCTCCTGTTCTGTTGGTTTTCATCTTAACTTTTTTTCTTTGTCCAGAAGCCTAGTTGTTGCATTTTTAGAATCCCCCTCTTTCTAAATTTCTAACAAAGATTTAAATCTCTGTCACATATGATCATGTGCGCTGTTTACAATGGTGTTTTCCAGCTAATTTTATTGGCTGCTTCATTACAGGAGTTGCATGTTCTGTTCATGTTAATTACCATAATCTAATCCCATTTAGATTATGGTAATTCATATGAATAGAAGATGCATTTTAACATAAGATGCAACTCTTGTTGGTTATGCATCCAATGCATATTGCTCCGGTACATTTTTAATGGCCTGCAAATTAAAATCTTCCCGGTCACGTTGTCCGGCGCCACATTTTCGTAACGTTTCATGTATCCCTCCCTCTCGCTGTAGACCATTCATCAGACTGTGTTTACTGTTTACTTATCAAAGACAACCCTGGCTCAGAGAACCACAATGCACCAGAGCACCATGCTGACAGACAGGCCCTCTTTCAACACAGGGACCATGGAAGAGATTGAAGTAAGCTGTAGAAATGACAGCAATGGATAGTTTGGACAGCACGGCTGGAATACATAATTAGGTACCGGTGCGCTGGTAGAGGATGGAACAGCTGCTCACTTATCTGAGAGAGAGAGAGAGAGATGAATATGGGTGACAGTCTCTCTCTCTCTTTCCTATGGTAGAAAGCCATGATGCTGCCTAGGGCCTTGACAATAATTGAATAACCGTGTAACTGACGGTTATGGATGAAGACCATAACCGTTTAAATAGGCCAACATTCATTTTAGGATTGTAAAAAATGTGTATGAACTTTATTTCCATGTAGATGAACTTTACCTAATAGCCAGAGTGTTTGCTAATGATTATAAGCAATTGTTTTGCTAACTTAGTCTGTCCATGAAACTTTCTACATCTCCTCTTTCCAACTGTCCTTTGATGCTGGAGCAGCTAATCTTCTAGATCCGCGGGGTTGTAGAGTGATGCTGGAGCAGCTAATCTTCTACATCGGCGGGGGTGTAGAGTGATGCTTGAGCAGCTAATCTTCTAGATCCGCGGGGTTGTAGAGTGATGCTGGAGCAGCTAATCTTCTACATCGGCGGGGGTGTAGAGTGATGCTGGAGCAGCTAATCTTCTAGATCGGCGGGGGTGTAGAGTGATGCTGGAGCAGCTAATCTTCTAGATCGGCGGGGGTGTAGAGTGATGCTGGAGCAGCTAATCTTCTAGATCGGCGGGGGTGTAGAGTGATGCTGGAGCAGCTAATCTTCTAGATCGGCGGGGGTGTAGAGTGATGCTGGAGAAGCTAATCTTCTAGATCCGCGGGGTGTAGAGTGATGCTGGAGCAGCTAATCTTCTAGATAGGCGGGGTTGTAGAGTGATGCTGGAGCAGCTAATCTTCTAGATCCGCGGGGTTGTAGAGTGATGCTGGAGCAGCTAATCTTCTAGATCTGCAGGGTTGTAGAGTGATGCTGGAGCAGCTAATCTTCTAGATCGGCGGGGGTGTAGAGTGATGCTGGAGCAGCTAATCTTCTAGATCGGCGGGGGTGTAGAGTGATGCTGGAGCAGCTAATCTTCTAGATCGGCGGGGGTGTGGAGTGGTGCTGGAGCAGCTAATCTTCTAGATCCGTGGGGGTGTAGAGTGATGCTGGACATCTAGGCCATGTGCTGTTATAATCTCCACCCGGCACAGCCAGAAGAGGACTGGCCACCCCTCATAGCCTGGTTCCTCTCTGGGTTTCTTCCTAGGTTTTGGCCTTTCTAGAGAGTTTTTCCTAGCCACCGTGCTTCTACACCTGCATTGCTTGCTGTTTGGGGTTTTAGGCTGGGTTTCTGTACAGCACTTTGAGATATCAGCTCATGTAAGAAGGGCTATATAAATAAATTTGATTTGATTTGATTTGGAGCAGCTAATCTTCTAGATCAGCGGGGTTGTAGAGTGATGCTGGAGCAGCTAATCTTCTAGATCGGCGGGTGTGTAGAGTGATGCTGGAGCAGCTAATCTTTTAGATCGGCGGGGGTGTAGAGTGGTGCTGGAGCAGCTAATCTTCTAGATTGGCGGGGGTGTAGAGTGGTGCTGGAGCAGCTAATCTTCTAGATCCGCGGGGTTGTAGAGTGATGCTGGAGCAGCTAATCTTCTAGATCGGCGGGGGTGTAGAGTCATGCTGAAGCAGCTAATCTTTTAGATCGGCGGGGGTGTAGAGTGGTGCTGGAGCAGCTAATCTTCTAGATTGGAGGGGGTGTAGAGTGGTGCTGGAGCAGCTAATCTTCTAGATCGGCGGGGGTGTAGAGTGATGCTGGAGCAGTTAATATTCTAGATCGGTGGGGGTGTAGAGTGATGCTGGAGCAGCTAATCTTCTAGATCGGCGGGGGTGTAGAGTGATGCTGGAGCAGCTAATCTTCTAGATCGGCGGGGGTGTAGAGTGATGCTGGAGCAGCTAATCTTCTAGATCGGCGGGGGTGTAGAGTGATGCTGGAGCAGCTAATCATCTAGATCAGCGGGGGTGTGGAGTGGTGCTGGAGCAGCTAATCTTCTAGATCCGTGGGGGTGTAGAGTGATGCTGGAGCAGCTAATCTTCTAGATCCGCGGGGGTGTAGAGTGATGCTGGAGCAGCTAATCTTCTAGATCCGCGGGGGTGTAGATTGATGCTGGACATCTAGGCCATGTGCTGTTATAATCTCCACCCGGCACAGCCAGAAGAGGACTGGCCACCCCTCATAGCCTGGTTCCTCCCTAGGTTTCTTCCTAGGTTTTTGCCTTTCTAGGGAGGTTTTCCTAACCACCGTGCTTCTACACCTGCATTGCTTGCTGTTTGGGGTTTTAGGCTGGGTTTCTGTACAGCACTTTGAGATATCAGCTGATGTAAGAAGGGCTATATAAATACATTTGATTTGATTTGATTTGGAGCAGCTAATCTTCTAGATCAGCGGGGTTGTAGAGTGATGCTGGAGCAGCTAATCTTCTAGATCGGCGGGGGTGTAGAGTGATGCTGGAGCAGCTAATCTTTTAGATCGGCAGGGGTGTAGAGTGGTGCTGGAGCAGCTAATCTTCTAGATTGGCGGGGGTGTAGAGTGGTGCTGGAGCAGCTAATCTTCTAGATCCGCGGGGTTGTAGAGTGATGCTGGAGCAGCTAATCTTCTAGATCGGCGGGGGTGTAGAGTGGTGCTGGAGCAGCTAATCTTCTAGATTAGCGGGGGTGTAGAGTGGTGCTGGAGCAGCTAATCTTCTAGATCGGCGGGGGTGTAGAGTGATGCTGGAGCAGCTAATCTTCTAGATCGGCGGGGGTGTAGAGTGATGCTGGAGCAGCTAATCTTCTAGATCGGCGGGGGTGTAGATTGATGCTGGAGCAGCTAATCTTCTAGATCGGCGGGGGTGTAGAGTGATGCTGGAGCAGCTAATCTTATAGATTGGCGGGGGTGTAGAGTGATGCTGGAGCAGCTAATCATCTAGATCGGCGGGGGTGTGGAGTGGTGCTGGAGCAGCTAATCTTCTAGATCCGTGGGGGTGTAGAGTGATGCTGGAGCAGCTAATCTTCTAGATCCGCAGGGTTGTAGAGTGATGCTTGAGCAGCTAATCTTCTAGATCGGCGGGGGTGTAGAGTGATGCTGGAGCAGCTAATCTTCTACATCGGCGGGGGTGTAGAGTGATGCTGGAGCAGCTAATATTCTAGATCGGCGGGGGTGTAGAGTGATGCTGGAGCAGCTAATCTTCTAGATCCGCGGGGGTGTAGAGTGATGCTGGAGCAGCTAATCTTCTAGATCCGCGGGGTTGTAGAGTGATGCTGAAGCAGCTAATCTTCTAGATCGGCGGGGTTGTAGTGATGCTGGAACAGCTAATCTTCTAGATCCGCGGGGTTTTAGAGCGCTATAGGCTCCGGCACTTCATTAAAAATATAGTTTGATGTGTGGACTTTCTTTTATACAATGCACGTTTTCATTGCTTGTTAGTAAATAAATAAATCACTTCTTTTAAAATAGGTTGAATGTGCCTGACTATTCATGAATTATTCAACAGCCGTTGACAAGGTTGTTCTGGCTCTGAGGCATATAGCCTTAGGTGCTAATTTTGTGTCAAATGGAGAATTGGCCAATCCTCTCCAACCTGGCATGATATAATTTGATACAGAATCTTTTCTTAATTTATAGACTAATCAACGCTGATCAGACCCGGTCTTGGCTGATATGTTTCCCTGGGCTGGGGCGGCCTAGTGGTTAGAGCGTTGGACTAGTAACCGAACATTTGCAAGAGCAAATCCCTGAGCTGACAAGGTAAAAATCTGTTGGTCTGCCCCTGAACAAGGCAGTTAACCCACTGTTCCTAGTCAATCACTGAAAATAAGAACTTGTTCTTAACTGATTTGCTTAGTTAAATAAAGGTAAAAATAAATAGGCAAGATTTTTTAAATGACACCCTCCTATCCCCTTATAGAAGAATAGCAGCCTAAGCTATACAGTGTTGGCCCGCAATGGACTTTTATGAATGCCCATGTGGTAGTCTACTGTTTGGAAAACAGGCAATTAATTTCTGTTAATGCATGTATTAATTACAGAAATGTACCATTCTCACTCTCGGAATGGAAACGTTGTTTGCAGAGTTCATAATCTGCTATACTTGTGAGAAACAAGTTTTGGTTTATTTCATACCGTCTTTTACGCGCTCCATGTGAGAATGAAGCACGTGTCTGGGTTCTCTGTCCTGTTAATGTAGACAGAGTGTCTGGGTTCTCTGTCCTCTTAATGTAGACAGAGTGTCTGGGTTCTCTGTCCTGTTAATATAGACAGAGTGTCTGGGTTCTCTGTCCTGTTAATGTAGACAGAGTGTCTGGGTTCTCTGTCCTGTTAATGTAGACAGAGTGTCTGGATTCTCTGTCCTGTTAATGTAGACAGAGCGTCTGGGTTCTCTGTCCTGTTAATGTAGACAGAGTGTCTGGGTTCTCTGTCCTGTTAATGTAGACAGAGCATCTGGGTTCTCTGTCCTGTTAATGTAGACAGAGTGTCTGGGTTCTCTGTCCTGTTAATGTAGACAGAGTGTCTGGGTTCTCTGTCCTGTTAATGTAGACAGAGTGTCTGGGTTCTCTGTCCTGTTAATGTAGACAGAGCATCTGGGTTCTCTGTCTTGTTAATGTAGACAGAGTGTCTGGGTTCTCTGTCCTGTTAATATAGACAGAGCGTCCGGGTTCTCTGTCCTGTTAATGTAGTCAGAGCGCCGTGCGCATGAGCACGCATAGAAGTACCTGGCCTGCTTCTCGCATTTTTTCTTCACCTCACACAGTAAGTCAACAAAGTCTGTTTTTTTTTGTTACATCCATTCAAATGATCAAGTCAAATAACATTTTATTGGTCACGTACACATATTTAGCAGATGTTATTGCGGGTGTAGCAAAATGCTTGTGTTCCTAGCTCCAACAGTGCAGTAATATCTAACAATTCACAACAATACAAACAAATCTAAAAAGTAAAAGAATGGAGTTAAGAAATATATAAATATTAGGATGAGCAATGTCAGAGTGGCATTGACTAAAATACAGTAGAATAGAATAAAGTATATAGATATGAGATGAGTAAAGCAGCATGTAAATATTATTAAAGTGACTAGTGTTCCATTATTAAAGTGGCCAGTGATTCCATGTCTATGTATATAGGGCAGCAGTCTCTAAGGTGCAGGGTTGAGTAACCGGGTGGTACCAGGCTAGTGATGGATATTTAACAGTCTGATGGCCTTGAGATAGAAGCTGTTTTTCAGTCTCTCTGTCCCAGCTTTGATGCACCTGTACTGACCTCGCCTTCTGGACGATAGCGGGGTGAACAGGCCGTGGCTCGGGTGGTTGATGTCCTTGATGATCGTTTTGGCCTTCCTGTGACATTGGGTGGTGTAGGTGTCCTTGAGGGCAGGCAGTGTGCCTCCTGTGATGCGTTGGACAGACCACACCACCCTCTGGAGATCCCTGTGGGTGCGGGCGGTGCAGTTGCCATACCAGGCAGTGATACAGCCCGACAGGATGCTCTCAATTGTACATCTGTAAAAGTCCCTAAGGGTCTGAGGGACCAAGGTGAATTTCTTCAGCCTCCTGAGGTTGAAGAGGCACTGTTGCACCTTCTTCACCACACTGTCTGTGTGGGTGGACCATTTCAGATTGTCAGTGATGTATACGCCGAGGAACTTGAAGCTTTCCACCTTCTCCACTGCGGTCCCGTTAATGTGGATGGGGGCGTGCTCCCTCTGCTGTTTCCTGTAGTCCACGATCAGCTCCTTCATTTTGTTGACGTTGAGGGAGAGGTTATTTTCCTGGCACCACTCCACCAGGGCCCACACCTTCTCCCTGTAGGCTGTCTCGTCATTGTTGGTAATCAGGCCTACTACTGTTGTGTCGTCTGCAAACTTGATGATTGAGTTGGAGGTATGCGCAGCCACGCAGTCATGGGTGAACAGGAAGTACAGGAGGGGGCTGAGCACGCACCCTTGTGGGGAACCTGTGTTGAGGATCAGCGAAGTGGAAGTGTTTTTTCCTAACTTCACCACCTGGGGGCGGCCCATCAGGAAGTCCAGGACACAGTTGCACAGGGCGGGGTTCAGACCCAGGGCCCCGAACTTAATGAAGAGCTTGGAGGGTACTATGGGGTTGAAGGCTAAGCTATAGTCAATGAACAGAATTCTGACTTAGGTATTCCTCTTGTTTAGATGGGATATGGCAGTGTGATGGAGATTGCATCGTCTGTGGATCTATTGGGGCGGTAAGCAAATTGAAATGGGTCTAGGGTGTCAGGTGACGTAGAAGTGATATGATCATTAACTAGCCTCTCAAAGCACTTCATGATGACAGAAGTGACTGCTACGGGGCTATAATAATTTAGTTCAGTTACCTTTGCTTTTTTGGGTACAGGAACAATGGTGGATATATTTAAGCAAGTGGGGACAGCGGACTGGGATAGGGAGAGATTGAATATGTCCGTAAACGCTGAGGACGCGGCTAGGGATGCTGTCTGGTCTGGCAGCCTTGCAAGGGTTAACAAGCTTGAATGTCTTACTCACGTGGCCACGGAGAATGAGAGCCCACAGTCCTTGGGAGCGGGCCGGTCAGTGGCACTGTGTTATCCTCAAAGCGGGTGATGAAGGTGTTTAGCTTGTCTGGAAGCAAGATGTCGGTGTCCGTGACTTGGCTGGTTTTCCCTTTGTAATTCGTGATTGTCTGTAGACCCTACCATATATGACTCGTGTCTGAGCCATTGAATTGCAACTCCACTTTGTCTCTGCACTGACTTTTTGCCTTACGGAGAGAATAACTACACTGTTTGTATTCAACCTTATTCCCAGTCACTTTGCCATGGTTAAATGCGGTGGTTTGCACTTTCAGTTTTGCACTAATGCTGCCATCTATCCATAGTTTCTGGTTTGGGTAGGTTTTAATAGTCACCGTGGGAACAACATCCCATATACACTTCCTGATTAACTCAGTCACCATGTCCGTGACATCGTTAATATTATTCTCAGAGGCTACCCAGAACATATCCCAGTCCGCGTGATCAAAACAATCTTGAAGCATGAATTCCGATTGGTCCGACCAGCGTTTAATAGACCTTAGCACTGGTACTTCCTGTTTGAGTTTCTGCCTAGAGGAAGGGAGGAGAAAAATGGAGTTGTGATCTGATTTGCCGAAGGGAGGACGGGGGAAGGCCTTGTAGCCATCCCGGAAGGGCGAATAGCAGTGATCAAGTGTTTTAGTAGCGCGGTGTACTACAGCCAATGTGTTGATAGAACTTCAGTAGCATTTTCCTCAAATTTGCTTTGTTAAAATCCCCAGCTACGATAAATGCTCCCTCAGGATATGTGGTTTCCAGTGTGCACAAAGTCCAGTGGAGTTCCATGAGGGCTGTCGTGGCTTGAGGGGGAATATACACGGCTGTGACTATAACCGAAGAGAATTCTCTTGGGAGATAATACGGTCGGCCTTTGATTGTGAGGTTTTCTAGGTTGGATGAACAAAAGGACTTGAGTTTCTGTACGCTATCACAATCACACCATGAGTAGTTAATCATGAAACATACACCAATGCCTTTCTTCTTCCTGGAGAGTTCTTTATTTCTGTCTGCACGATGTGTTGAGAACCCAGCTGGCTGTATGGACTGGGACAGTATACCCGGAGAGAGCCATGATTCCGTGAAACAGAGTATGTTACAGTCCCTGATGTCTCTCTGGAAGGAGATCCTTGCCCTGAGCTCGTCTACTTTATTGTCCAGAGACGGAACATTGGCGAGTAATATACTCGGAAGCGGTGATGGTGTCCCCGCCTCCTGTATCAGACTAGAAGTCCACTCCGAATACCTCATCTCCGCCCGCAGCATCTTGGAGTAGCCTCTGGGATAAGTTCAATAGCCCTGGGGGAACGAACAAGGATCCAATCCAGGAAAGTAATATCCCTCGTCGTAATGCCGTTGAGTTACCGCCTCTTTGATATCCAAAAGTTCTTTCTGGCTGTATGTAATAACACAAAACACGTTGTGGTGCAAAAAATGTAAGAAATTGCACACAAAAAACTAAATACTGCAAAGTTGCTTTGGAGTTAGAAGCAGAGCTGCCATGTCTGTCGGCGCCATATAATAATAGTTCCTCATAGTATTATAACAGTTCCTCACATTATTCCTGAAAGTAATTTTTCCAACGCTTTCCCCCTCAATAATCAGCATTGCTGAGAAGTAGGCTTTGGTCCTGTTGCCTGTATTTATTTATATTTGAATGATTGTCAATTTCATCTTCATACTATGGCATAGCTGGCCCCTTCATACTTTCCTTGTCAGTTCATTATCTTATAGCCTACTTTCGTGAAAGCCTAAGGTAGGCCTAGGTTTGTAAATACGTTTTAAGGAAAGGAGAAATATTTGCTCTTTTACAGTATATGACATTCACTGGTGGCTTTGATTGACGGTGTGCATGTGTGAGTTCACTGATTTTCTCTATAGGCCTATATGTCCATTCAGAAAGTTTCCTAAAGTAGCCTGTCTGGACTCCATCTCTTTAATAACAGTCAAATGCTCCTGTCATGATTTAATCTTGTAAAAGGCCTAATTTCTTCGGCTACATTATTTCTCAAATTACGGCATCCTCTCTTTGAAGAACATATCCCAATGCAGCTATTTGGGGGAAAGTGGGAGAAAACCGATCGGACTTTGTTTGAATGAATGGTTTTGTGCGTCGAATTAGGATTATATCCTGAAAAGCCAACAGACAAGGACAGGGTAGGCATATATCTTTATGGGGACTCCATTAATGTTGTGTCAATACGAAAATGTGACAGATCCTCTCCAACTTGGCATTTCTTCATTTGCTGATTAATATTTGTGAGTAATAACTTGAATAGTAAGGAAATTACATAATAATAAGGAAGTGTAATGTCTTGTTTAACCCTGAACGGTTATTTCGATGACCGTGTATATTGCCTGACCAATTATCGTAACCTCACATTTCAAGACCGTCACAGCTGCTGCCTATATAGGCTTCTAGTAGTGGCAGTCATTCAGTGTAACAAACATCAGAGAAAACATTTGCCCATAATGCTAAGTGAAGTCTGTGCCACTGAGAACCCCAGCCAGCCCAGATGTTGGGAGCTCTCTCTCTCTCTCTCTCTCTCTTTCTCTCTCTCTCTTTCTCTCTCTCTCTCTCTCTCTCGTAAATATGTGCCAGTGAAAACTTCATAACCTCTCCCTCCAGAGAGAGCGGAGCGACCTCGACGGCCGCTACCAGGGTCATCACTGCACTCTGATGAGCAAACATTTGCATAGGGAGAGTGAAATATCTTCCCATGTTCGTTTCTTTCCTGGCATGGAATGGAAAGAGAGAGAGAGGGAAGGGGCTGTAGGCACGGAGTCACACAGTATCCATAGTGGAAGAGAAAGACAGAACTGTATGCCAAATCCAAACAGACATTAATTTGCAGCGCCACATGGGACTGGTAGTGATGATGAGAGAGAGAGAGACAGATTACTACTGAGTCACAGTTGGTGACCAGAGAAAGTCAGAATACCTAACAACCTTCACGAATGGGTTGTTAAATGTCAGTTCTATAGTATCACTGCAGATACAGTATCTATTGAAAATCACATCGTCTGCCATCATTATATGAAGAACCGTTCCCATTGTTAGAATACAGAGACCTAAAAGTACTCCCAAATGAATCTGTGTGTTAGTGCATGTAGGTTATAAAACAACTCCTGCAATACCTGCGTGTTCCTCTGCTGAGCGAGAGAGCAGCATTCTCAGCATGTGTAATTAAGTAGCACATTGTGCAGTGAGTCTGTGGCCCCAGACCCCGAGCTGTCTGGGCAGAGCCTGTACGGTAATTGGTAAATTTACTGGAATCAATGTGCAGGGAGCGCAGCCCGACAGACTGCCAGTCTCAGCGTGCTCTAAGAACAGAGGGAAGAGTAAGAGAAAGAGTAGAGAGGAGGAGAAGAGAGAAAACAGAAAGGGAATAAGGAGGAGAGAATAAGGAGGAGAGGAGGAGGAGAGCAAACAGACAAGGTGAAGGTGAAGGAGAAGAAAATGCAACAGAACAGAACAGAACAGATTAACAGAACAGGACAGGACAGAACAGAACAGATGAAAAGAACAGAACAGAACAGATGAATAGGACAGGACAGAACAGGACAGAACAGAACAGGACAGATGAACAGAACCGTACAGAACAGGAGAGAAACGAACAGATGAACAGGACAGAACAGAACAGATGAATAGGACAGAACAGAACAGGACAGATGAACAGGACAGAACAGTACAGAACAGAACAGGAGAGGTGAACAAAACAGGACAGATTAACAGGACAGAACAGGCCAGATTAACAGAACAGGACAGGACAGATTAACCGAATAGGACAGAACAGAACAGATGAACAGAACAGATGAACAGAACAGAACAGATGAATAGAACAGAACAGATGAACAGAATAAGTACAGGACAGGAGAGGAGAGGAAAAACCAAACAACATTTTGGTTTCAGAGAGAGAGGAAGAGTACACTGTACAGTACAGGATTAGAAGGAACAGATCAGTGGAGAGAAGAAAAAACAGAACAGAACAGAATAAGCAGAGGAGACTGTTTAGAGAAAGGGGGAGTACCCCGGAGATGGATACAGTGATGTGTGTATCTCTATGGAGAGTACACTAAGACAGGGTTAGTCTGGTCTGAGTAGTATGTCTTCCTCTTATTTTGATTCGAGCCATCCCCCACAGGACCTGTCAAGCCTTGATCCACTGCTGAGTTCAGATTTACAGAGGCAAGGTCACTGTACTGTTTATTGATCAGCCTGTCTGTCTAGCTATCTGTCAGGAGAATTTAAGAGATTTTTAAGTATGCTCAACTGTGTGGATTTTACTTACTTTCCACCTTGATTGTGTTTTACAGCATTGGTTGGTGGGAAAAGTGTATATTTTCAAAGCATTAGGGCTTATTTCTCCATAAGGTTTTAGTTTGAATATACATAGGGCATAGAAAAAAAGAACCATTTACATTTACCCACAAAGTCCTCTTACCGAAGACAGTTGCAAAAATAACTTCCTGTATCGTGCGTGTCGGAAAATATCTGTAATGTTGGGGAAAAGTATTTAAGAATCAGCCTTTAAAGCATGTACTTATTCAATAGCCTCCTACCTAACTTTACCTTGAAGTAGTGTTTCTTTCAGATGTATTTTTAAGTGGCTCACCGCCAGTGCTGCAAGGACATTGAAGGACAAAACCCAGACCAAAAGGAACAGTCTCACAGTTCACAATGAGTCCAGGACAACCCTGAACAAGAACAACCCTCAACAAGAATTCAACCTCTTTGCAGAAAACAACACTCTTCAGAGGCTAGGTCGATTAGCTAGCTCTATGCATACGATTAGCTAGCTCAATGCATACATACTCTCTATTCTGGATAGAACTGGAGAGAAGAAAACATTGTACTCTGGAGTTATTCCTGACCTGATACTTACCTAGAAAAACATACAGTCTACATTAAAAAAATGAAAGCAGGTGAAAGCACAATAGGTGAAAGGGCATGAACAGATGCACAGTGCTTAGGGCGGCGGGCTGCTTTGTTCAAAACATTTCTTTGCTGTGTATGTGTGTGTCTGTTTGCATGCACACGCACATTTGTGTGTGTGTGTGTGTGTGTGTGTGTGTGTGTGTGTGTGTGTGTGTGTGTCTGTGTCGTAGCCTTCAAAGCCTGGGAGTCTGAGAAGGAGAAGTCATGAAATATTGGTAGCCAGCTCCAACACCTCTTGACCTGTCCTTTATGAGGTGTGGATTAGAAGATGAGTTCCCTATCTGTCTTCGTGTGTGTGAAACCCTGGGGTCATTTAGACATTTAACAGGTGTGGACCTAGTGTCTTCAGGTGGCAATGAAATAGGAATTATAGGACAATATAAATGAAAATTGCACTCCTTTAAAGATTGTGATTACCCCTTGGCTTGGCAATTATTTTGCGCTGTGTCCCGTGTCAGCTTGAGAGAGATGTAAATTACTCAAAGTGCAGGGTTTCGCAGGGTCACTGTAATGATATCAGCCTCTTAGGCTCTACCTGAGTAGTTAGAATATATTCTTTGTACTGAAAACAAGCTGGCGTGGATGTGTAAAAACAGACACAGTTATCCCTCACATAAACTGTAGCATCCTTTACTCTCATGTGGGTGAAGTGGCTTCATAAAGTATCCTCAGTTTATTGAACAGTTGTCATGGCAACATTACCTAAAAAAAGGAAAGAAAAGTCTGAAATGTATCCTATGCTAATTAGTAGCATCAGTTGACTTTTAGAAGTCAACACTGTCCTTGTTTTTTCATCACAAGGTTTATCAGATGTGTTCTCTAAATCTCACGTCTGTCCCTAATAGAGAATTGAACTCTAAGCAGTAAACACACATTTTTCTTTTCAACCTCATGCTTCATTTTACATTGGAGCTTATTTTCAATTATCCAACTGTTTCGCTATCCTTCTTACCTCTGATTAGTAAAGTGAGGAGACTGTAATAACTGTGTCTCAAAAAGACATGCTCCGTTAGATTTTAGATCACGTCCAACTGTAAAGTAACTGGATTATGTCCAGCGGAGGCTGATTAGCTCTAAAATAACACCTCATTCAAGATTTGAATTTCTCCGATATGATCATGATCGCTCTCTTCATATATCTACATGGCTTTTTAAAGTTATTCAAAAGCACATTCATTGTTGTGTGTCTCTTTAAATTACTCTTGTTCCTCTATCTCCAAATCCCTTATTTTGATGTGTGCCTCATGGGCTGCATTTACACAGGCAGCCCAATTCTGATCTTTTCACATCCAATCTTTCTCAGAGCTGATTTGATTGGTCCAAAGGCCAATTAGTGGAAAAAGATCACAAATTGGCTACCTGTGTAAACACAGCCATATCGCCTTCAGCCAACAGTAAACCACTCCAATACGACTCTCATGAGGAACGTCTGTTGATTTACCATTCAGGAGTGTGTTTGTTCTCAGAGATAACATGAATGTGCTATCAGGATCTCTGAGATGAGATAATAGCATTACAGAATGCCTCTATTGTCTTGTTCAGTTGAGGGGAAACATTTTGAAATGGCGTGAAACAGGGATGTATTATCTGAAGAGATTTTACTACTGGGTGCCCTACTGAACATAACCAAGGTCTAGTTGTAGCCCTGTAGCTCAAATTGCTCGTCATAGCCATGCAGCTACCCATAGGGCATTAACCCGCTGCTACTAGGGGAGAGAAGAGAAACACCACAATTACTCCACAGGGAATCGAACAAAAAAGACCCATTGACAAATGGGAAGTGATAAAGTGGATCATTATGACTCTGGTGTTCCAAAAGCTGCTGAAAAGTAGTCTCTTCTGAGGCAAAGTACTATAGGAGTCCATTTGTGAGGGGTCCATTTAGTGAGGGGTCCATTTAAACCACAATAACCACATTTCCACCTACATGCCATGATACTGCAGCATCTCTTGAAAAAATATATGATGCAGGGCCTCAGAAGAGCCTACATTTCAGCAGCTTTTGGAAACAGACAGGAAACATAATGGTCCACTTTAACCCATTTGTCAATGGGTCTTCTTCGGTAGATACCCCGTGGAGTAATTGCAGTGTTCCTCTTCTCTCCCATTTCTATGATCAGAAAAGACACTGTAAATGCACAGATCTTTTTCAGGGCTTGGCGGTTAGTCACTTTGGAGTAACGACGACTCCTAAATCCTCAAGAGATATCAAACCAGGAACAGAAACATTTTGCCTGCCCTGCGATGACTAATATGATTATACACACCTTTGAGATTTATCATATCAGGAGTGTGTGCGTGTGTGTGAGAGAGTGAGAGAGAAGGAGAGATTACGAAGCCCTATCTGCGCCACGGTTCTTTTAAAAGTAGCATTTCATAAAAGCTTATTCTTCCCCCTCCGGTTATGACTTCAAATAAAATCTAAGTTTATTGGTCACGTACACAGTTTTGCAGATGTTATCGCCAATGCAGCAAAATGCGTATGTTTCTTGCTCCAACAATGCAGCAATATCTAGCAATACAATAACAATAACAATAATCACATAATCCAAAAGTAAAATAAAAGAACAAGAAATTGAGACATATCAGATTGACATTAATCAGAGTCAGGAATGCAAATAAATATTTATTTATTTGTACTATTTTCTACATTGTAGAATAATAGTGAAGACATCAAAACTATGAAATAACACACATGGAATCATGTAGTAACCAAAAAAAGTGTTTATTAAATATATTTTGATTTTAGATTCTTCAAAGTAGCCACCCATTGCCTTGATGACAGCTTTGCACTCTTGGCATTCTCTCAAACAGCCTTACCTGGAATGCTTTTCCAACAGTCTTGAAGGAGTACCCACATATGCTGAGCACTAGTTGGCTGCTTTTCCTTCACTCTGCAGTCCAAACCATCTCAATTTGGTTGAGGTCGGGTGATTGTAAAGCCCAGGTCATCTGATGCAGCATTCCATCACTGTCCTTCTTGGTCAAATAGAGGTGTGTTGGGTCATTGTCCTGTTGAAAAACAAATGATAATCCCACTAAGCGCAAACCAGTTGGGATGGCGTATTACTGCAGAATGCTGTGGTAGCCATGCTGCCTTGAATTCTAAATAAATCACTTAGTGTCACCAGCAACGCACCCCCACACCATCACACCACCTCCTCCATGCTTCACGGTGGGGTGGGAACCACACATGCGGAGATCGTCCATTCACATACTCTGCGTCTCACAAACACATGGCTGTTGGAACCTAAAATCTCAAATTTGGACTCATCAGACCAAAGGACAAATTTCCACCGGTCTAATGTCTATTGCTCGTGTTTCTTGGCCCAAGCAAGTCTCCTCTTCTTATGGGTGTTTTTCAGTAGTGGTTTCTTTGCAGCAATTCGACCATGAAGGCCTGATTCACATAGTCTCCTCTGAACAGTTGATGTTGAGATAGATGTACAGTGGGGGAAAAAGTATTTGATCCCCTGCTGATTTTGTACGTTTGCCCACTGAAAAAGAAAGGATCAGTCTATAATTTTAATGGTAGGTTTATTTGAACAGTGAGAGACAGAATAACAACAAAAATATCCAGAAAAACGCATGTCAGAAATGTTATAAATTGATTTGCATTTTAATGAGGGAAATAAGTATTTGACGACCCCCTCTCAATCAGAAAGATTTCTGGCTCCCAGGTGTCTTTTATACAGGTAACGAGCTGAGATTAGGAGCACACTCTTAAAGGGAGTGCTCCTAACCGCAGCTTGCTACCTGTAAAAAAGACACCTGTCCACAGATGCAATCAATCAATCAGATTCCAAACTCTCCACCATGGCCAAGACCAAAGAGCTCTCCAAGGATGTCAGGGACAAGATTGTAGACCTACACAAGGCTGGAATGGGCTACAAGACCATCGCCAAGCAGCTTGGTGAGAAGGTGACAACATTTGGTGCGATTATTCGCAAACGGAAGAAACACAAAAGAACTGTCAATATCCCTCGGCCTGGGGCTCCATGCAAGATCTCACTTGGTGGAGTTGCAATGATCATGAGAACGGTGAGGAATCAGCCCAGAACTACACGGGAGGATCTTGTCAATGATCTCAAGGCAGCTGGGACCATAGTCACCAAGAAAACAATTGGTAACACACTACGCCGTGAAGGACTGAAATCCTGCAGCGCTCGCAAGGTCCCCCTGCTCAAGAATACATATACATTCCCGTCTGAAGTTTGCCAATGGACATCTGAATGACTCAGAGGACAACTGGTGAAAGTGTTGTGGTCAGATGAGACCAAAATGGAGCTCTTTGACATCAACTCGCCGTGTTTGGAGGAGGAGGAATGCTGCCTATGACCCCAAGAACACCATCTCCACCGTCAAACATGGAGGTGGAAACATTATGCTTTGGGGGTGTTTTTCTGCAAAGGGGACAGGACAACTTTACAGCATCAAAGGGACGATGGACGGGGCCATGTACCGTCAAATCTTGGGTGAGAACCTCCTTCCCTCAGCCAGGGCATTGAAAATGGGTCGTGGATGGGTATTCCAGCATGACAATGACCCAAAACACACGGCCAAGGCAACAAAGGAGTGGCTCAAGAAGAAGCACATTAAGGTCCTGGAGTGGCCTAGCCAGTCTCCAGACCTTAATCCCATAGAAAATCTGTGGAGGGAGCTGAAGGTTCGAGTTGCCAAACGTCAGCCTCGAAACCTTAATGACTTGGAGAAGATCTGCTAAGAGGAGTGGGACAAATCCCTCCTGAGATGTGTGCAAACCTGGTGGCCAACTACAAGAAACGTCTGACCTCTGTGATTGCCAACAAGGGTTTTGCCATCAAGTACTAAGTCATGTTTTGCAGAGGGGTCAAATACTTATTTCCCTCATAAAAATGCTAATCATTTTCTAACATTTTTGACATGCGTTTTTCAGGATTTTTTTGTTGTTATTCTGTCTCTCACTGTTCAAATAAACCTACTATTAAAATTATAGACTGATCATTTCTTTGTAAGTGGGCAAACGTACAAAATCAGCAGGGGATCAAATACCTTTTTCCCCCACTGTATCTGTTACTTGAACTCTGTGAAGCATTTATTTGGGCTGCAATAACTGAGGCTGGTGACTCTAATGAACTTATCCTCTGCAGCAGAGGTAACTCTGGGTCTTCCTTTCCTGTGGCGGTCCTCATGAGAGCCAGTTTCATCATAGTGCTTGATGGTTTTTGCGACTGCACAAAGTTCTTCAAATGTTCCATATTGACTGACCTTTATGTCTTAAAGTAATGATGGACTGTTGTTTCTCTTTGCTTATTTGAGCTATTCTTGCCATAATATGGACTTGGTCTTTTACCAAATCTTCTGTGTACCAACCCTACCTTGTCACAGCACAACTGACTGGCTCAAACGCATTAAGAAGGAAAGAAAATCAACAAATTAACTTTTAAAAAGGCACACCTGTTAATTGAAATTTATTCCAGGTGACGGCCTCATGAAGCTGGTTGAGAGAATGCCGATAGTGTGTAAAGCTTTCATCAAGGCTAAGGGTGGCTACTTTGAAGAATCTCAAATACAAAATATATTTTGATTTGTTTTTTGGTTACACTTTTTTGGTTACTACATGATTCCATATGTGTTATTTCATAGTTTTGATGTCTTCACTATTATTCTACAATGTAGAAAAGAGTAAAAAGAAAGAAAAGCACTTGAATGAATAGGAGTGTCCAAACGTTTGACTGGTACTGTATGAATGCGAATGGTGTGTATAGACAGTAAGGACAGTATATGAATAGAAAAGGTGTGTACAGTCGTGGCAAAAGTTTTGAGAATGACACAAATATTAATTTCCACAAAGTTTGCTGCTTCAGTGTCTTCAGATATTTTTGTCAGATGTTACTATGGAATAGTGAAGTATAATTACAAGCATTTCATAAGTGTCAAAGGCTTTTATTGACAATTACCTGAAGTTGATGCAAAGAGACAATATTTGCAGTGTTGACCCTTCTTTTTCAAGGCCTCTGCAATCTGCCCGGGCATGCTGTCAATTAACTTCTGGGCTACATCCTGACTGATGGCAGCCCATTCTTGCATAATCAATGCTTGGAGTTTGTCAGAATTTGTGGGTTTTTGTTTGTCCACCCGCCTCTTGAGGATTGACCACAAGTTCTCAATGGGATTAAGGTCTGGGGAGTTTCCTTGCTATGGACCCAAAATATTGATGTTTTGTTCCCCGAGCCACTTAGTTATCACTTTTGCCTTGTGGCAAGGTGCTCCATCATGCTGGAAAAGGCATTGTTCGTCCCCAAACTGTTCCTGGATTGTTGGAAGAAGTTGCTCTTGGAGGATGTGTTGGTACCATTCTTTATTCATGGCTGTGTTCTTAGGCAAGATTGTGAGTGAGCCCATGAATGGTCTCAGGATGCTTTACTGTTGGCATGACACAGGACTGATGGTAGCGCTCACCTTGTCTTCTCCGGACAAGCCTTGTTTCTGGAAAGGTGAATTTTTTTGAAGTAGAAGCTTGAATTGTTTGGGTACAGACCTGGATAGTAAGACAGAACTTTGCAGGCTATCTTTGCAGTAGATTGCAACACCGCCCCCTTTGGCAGTTCTATCTTGGCGGAAAATGTTATAGTTAGGGATGGAGATTTCAGGGTTTTTGGTGGTTTTCCTAAGCCAGGATTCAGACACGGCTAAGACATCCGGGTTGGCAGAGTGTGCTAAAGCAGTGAGTAAAACAAACATAGGGAGTAGGCTTCTAATGTTAACATGCATGAAACCTTGACTTTTACGGTTACAGAAGTCAACAAATGAGAGCACCTGGGGAGTGGGAGTGGAACTAGGCGCTGCAGGACCTGGATTAACCTCCACATCACCAGAGGAACAGAGGAGAAGTAGGATAAGGGTATGGCTAAAGGCTATACGAACTGGCTGTCTAGCACGTTCGGAACAGAGAGTAAAAGGAGCAGGTTTCTGGGAACGATAGCATAGATTCAAGGCATGAGAGAGATATAGTCTCTAGAGACGTTTAAACCAGGTGATGTCATCGCATTTGTAGGAGGTGGAACCACATGGTTGGTTAAGGCATATTGAGCAGGGCTAGAGGCTCTACAGTGAAATAAGACAGTAATCACTAACCAGGACAGTAATGGACGAGGCATATTGATATTAGAGAGAGGCATGCGTAGCCAAGTGAACATATGGGTCCAGTGAGTGGTTGGGCTGGTTGGGGACACGGCGATTCAGACAGTTATCAGGCCGGTGCTAACAGGCTAGCAGTTAGTAGGCCGGGGCTAACAAGCTAGCAGTTAGCAGACCGGGGCTAGCAAGCTAGCAGACCGGGTTAGCAAGCAAGCCGTTAGCAGACTGGGGCAAGCAAGCTAGCAGTTAGCAGACTGGGGTAAGCAAGCTAGCAGTTAGCAGACCGGGGCTAGCAAGCTAGCAGTTACTAGACCAGGGCTAGCAAGTTAGCAGAAGGGCCTTTGGGGGACGTCGCGATGGAAGTAAGTCTGTTTTTGCCTCTTCGTGCGGTGACATCGATAGACCAGTCGAGTTTTAGTAGGGTTCCAAGTAGCTCTAGGTAGCTAGCATGCCACGGTTAGCAGAATGGGCCTTCAGTGGACGTCGCACCTGAGGGGCCTGTTGGAATCCTCGTGCAGATTATGTCGGTATTCCAGTCGTAGGGAATCGGCGGGGTTCCGTGCCCCGTACAGGCAGTAGAAGGGGTCCGGATATTGTAGCTCAGGAGTGGGCTTCGGTGGTAGCCTAGGAGCCCTAGCCGGGCTAGCTTCAGGCTAATTGGTGCGTGCTCCGGGATGGAAAGCTAGCCAGGAGTAGTCACCCGGGATTGCGGTTAGCTAGTTGCGAAGATCCAGATGAAAATGTTCAGAGTTTGCGGTAGGAATCCGGGGATATGGAGAGAAAAAAATTGGTCCGTTTTGCTCTGGTTTGAGTCACGTTGTACGAACTGGCGAGAGCTTTCCGAGCTAAAGGTTAGCTGATGACCGCTAGCAGTGGTTTGCTGACTGATATTTGGTAGGTAGTTAGCTGGCTAGCTTCAGTTGAGGGATTCCAGATCTGAAGTAAATAGAAATACTTTAGAAAAAAAACCAGATCCACGCCACATTGGGTGAGGCGGGTTGCAGTAGAGTAGTTGAGGTTTAGGGAAATATTTTAAAAGATATGCGAAGAAAAATATATAAAAAGATAAATACAAGGGACACGACAGGACAAAGACGTCTGACTGCTACGCCATCTTGGAAGTAAGTGCCATCCTCCAAAAGTCTTTGCCTCACTGTGCGTGCATATGCTCTCATACCTGCCTGCTGCCATTCCTGAGCAAGCTCTGTACTGGTGGTGCCCTGATCCCGCAGCTGAATCAACTTCAGGAGACGGTCCTGGCGCTTGCTGGACTTTCTTGGGCGCCCTGAAGCCTTCTTCACAACAATTGAACCGCTCTCCTTGAAGTTCTTGATGATCCGATAAATGGTTGATTTAGGTGCAATCTTACTGGCAGCAATATCCTTGCCTGTGAAGCCCTTTTTGTGCAAAGCAATGATGATGGCATGTGTTTCCTTGCAGGTAACCATGGTTGACAGAGGAAGAACAATGATTCCAAGCACCACCCTCCCTTTGAAGCTTCCAGTCTGTTATTCGAACTCAATCAGCATGACAGAGCCTTGTCCTCGTCAACACTCACACCTGTGTTAACGAGAGAATTTCTGACATGTTGTCAGCTGGTCCTTTTGTGGCAGGGCTGAAATGCAGTGGAAATGTTTTTGGGGGATTCAGTTCATTTGCATGGCAAAGAGGGACTTTGCAATTAATTGCAATTCATCTGATCACTCTTCATAACATTCTGGAGTATATGCAAATTGCCATCATACGAATTGAGGCAGCAGACTTTGTGAAAATTAATATTTGTGTCATTCTCAAAACCTTTGGCCATGACTGTACAGCAGTAATTATATAGGATGAGCCATGACTAGAATACAGTCATATACATATGAAGTTTGTAAAACAGTATGTAAACATTATTAAAGTAACCAGTGTTCAATGACATTAGATGAATGTACAGCATAAAACATTTACTGTATTTGTGTTTGCAGCAAGCACCCTGCTAAAGTTCAGGTTAAAGTCAATTATTTCTCTGAACCTCCAAGGCAACCTTCAAAATTCACAGAAAGCAAACAGAAAGCAGAACAAAGCTTAGGGTATCTGAATTATTACCAAGTTCTAGCTTTTGTTGCACTGGGAAGCACTTTAGAGAGCAATTTGAAGTCACTTCAGGCTCGTTCATGCATACATTTTTTTTGACAGTTGAATTCAAATGTCATTCATATAGAAGAAAAAAAGAAAAATAATAGAATCAGCACATGTTCGACTGATGATGGAGGGAAGGGAGAATGAAAAGAAATGATGGTCAGTTAAATTATCAGGGCTGAACGCTCTATCAAAATGTAAGTGTTTTACCTTTCTCTTCAAATTACTGTTTGGCTGAGGCTCACACTGAATTGCAGCGTTTAATCTCTCAGAGTGCGTGATGATGGAATGATGGAATTGTCCCCCACCCTCTTCCTCCTCTCCTCTTTCTCAGGGCTTCTCGTTGGGGCTGAGCGAAGGACACATTTACACCTGGACGGACGGCTTGAGGAGGAGAGACTGGCATGATAACGAGAGCATCAGGAGAGACGAACTGCGTGTCGGTACGTCTCACAGAGAACTCACAGGACACCACAGACAATCACTACACCTCCTGTAGCTAAAGAGTTGTCACTCTGCACACAGCGAGCAAGCTGAGACCTCATGTAACAAATGTCCACATAAAGAACTTCAACAAAGTCTATCTTTATCATGATTTACTGTAATGGTTTCCATGAAGGTAAAGGGGAGATTGTTTTCCAAGGCAGTAAGGGTATTATTAAGGTACTGTAGGTACCATACAGTAACTTTGTAAGTCATATTGATCTATTTGATCATGTTAGCTTTAGCTCTGCTTGCTGGACAAATGCATTTCCATTTGAGACATAAAACAAATTACAAATGATTGTCTGTTTCCACCAAGTAGAGGCAAGACTAACCCTTAGCTAAGTAAGAACATGTACCAGGATCTCAATTCAGATTTACATTAATTAGAAAAGGTCACTGATAGACAAGCCAATATTATCCACTATTCAAACAAGAAGTATCTGGGGGAGGGGTGTTCGGGCCAGAAATGATTGTGTCCACACATAACCCAGCTATTTCTATTTCCATTCATTACATAAATGTCAAGTAAAGAGCAGAGAGGCAAAGACCCAATGTTCCTCTCCTAATCCAAACACAGTATCTGTGTCTCCTTCCTGCCGCTGTGCAGTTACAGCATCAGTCAAAAAGAGCTCTATTTGAAACTGAAGTATTTTCAGTCTTAGCCCCCTTAAGGTTAAATCACTGTGCCATTGCCAGTTAAAGCTTTAATATTTTAGCAGATAGATTTCAATAGTCCCACCCTGGTAGAGACCTAGTCTGCATCCCAAATGGAACCTTAGTTCCTACATAGTGCACTACTTTTGACCAGTTCTGGGTAGTGCACGATATAGGGAATAAGGTGGGTTTTGGAACGTACCCCGGAGCTGGGAAACATTTGAAGCCAAGCCGGATAAATCATCAATGCCAGACAGGAAATATATTATTTCGGTCAGGGGTTCATGTCAACTGTATATAAACATGTCAGAGGCAATATTAATGACCAGGCAACAATGGAGAATAGAACACTTTTACAGCTTCTGTAATTGCGATACTCGGCTGTAAATTCTAATGCATGCAGACTTCGGCGTATTAAATAAAGTCATTAGCCAGATTAGACTAAGTTGAATTGCTACCGGACTAAAACAGAGACGTCAAACAGGGCTTCTGTCCTAAATGGCACCCTATTCCCCACATTCCCCTATGGGCCCTCTTTGAAAGTAGTGCACTATGTAGGGAATAGGGTGCCATTAGGGTGGCAGACCTGTCACATCACGTAACCCTACAATATGGCTGCCTAAATCCTGAACGTTGCCTTCTCTGCCCTCCTGTCTGGTCAGATCATGATGCATGGTCATTGTCCCACCAGACCTCCACCACATATGTACCACACCATCTGTTGAGCCTCGATTGTACGTTTGCGGCGACCATGATAAAAGCTTTCTATTAATTTTGGATGAATCAAGCTGATTATAGCTCATCAGTGCATGAAACCCAGGGGTGAGTAATACATTTGCCCCTGTTTTTCTCGGGTACGTCGGATGGGAAAAGTGTAGTATACTATATCTATTAACCACTTACAAATCTAAAGCAGTTCATATACAAATGCTCTGTATAATGAATTGTAGGCATGTGTATTAACCACTTATAAAGCTGCAGTGCTGGTAATCAACATCATTGTACTGTGATGGGCCTGTTAATTAAATGTTGAGCATCTCTCAATCAAGTAGACGTCAGCCTCTTGCCCATCTCTGTTGTGAATAGATTAGTGATTACAGAACAGGGCCTGCATTCAAATAGTGTCTCTGAGTAGGAGTGCTGATCTAGGATCAGGTCCCCCTTGTCCATGACATCTTATTAATTATGATCTAAAAGGATAAAATGATCCTAGTCTGAGACTCTTTGTGAATAATAGACTCATAATCACCACCATCCCCCAACCAGGAAGCTATGGAAAATCTTACCCCATTGAACAGCATGTAGGAATGATTCATGTGTTAAACCAATTAAGTGATTTTCTCTATATATTGTCTATCCCATTATGCCTTTTAAAAGCATCCATTTACATGTTCTGTCAGCAGGGAAATTGGGTGAGTGCACTTTGTCCATGTTTTACTTTAGTTTTTTGAACCGCCATTGTTTCGAAAATCAAGCCCTTTCCGAGTGAAACGATGGAATGGAAAACCATTACTATTGAACAATAATGTGTGGGTGTGCTGGATTGGAATATTTCCTTTGCTTGGTTTTTCGCCTCCCTCTTGTGAGCTTGGCTGCCCTGTGTTGTGGGTGTAGTGTTTCAATAATTATGTACCGAGGAAAATTAGCTTCCAGCGGCCAACAATACTCACAGTAGAGTTATTGAACTCACCGCATTATTGAGAGAGAGGGATCAGAGAGGGGTTTTGTCAATGTATAATTCACGTTGATGAGAGAAATGATGAACGATGTAAAACTTGGCAAGTGATTTATTCATTAGCGTTGGTTTTGGCGAAGGATGTAAAATGAATTGTGTTTATGAGAGGACAGGGACGTGGGTTTCGTTTCATCCTATTTCCAGCCGACTCTAAGATTGTGGCATACGATACCTACTTGAAACACAAGCCTTTACTTGGCAGACGGCGCCCCCAAAATATTTCCCACCTCCCGCTTCCAAATCCATTTAATATTTTACAAAAACAAAGATTTTTCTATTTCCCTCTTTTGTACTCGTCCTGGAAACTTTCCATGTTTTTCTCGGTCTCGCTCACACATCAAAAGGAAAGCCTCTCGTTAAGAATGTCATTGTTTTCCTTTCTGGATCCTCTCCGTACATCAAACAAAGCCAGCTGTCAGTGTACATTAACCGCGTGTTTGCCACGCCAGGAGTGTTTTCAGGGATAACCTTAACCATACAATAATATGCGCTAAAACAGTTTTTTTCCCTAGGAGATTTCTCTCTATATTGTAAGCTTTCTCTTTATATTAGAAGCTGTACATTTCCCTCATATGTGTCCCTCGTCCAATAAGACTAATGCATATTAGCAGGCTTCCGGAATAAGATGCTTCTATACCCACTTGTGATTTCATTGCAGCATCCTCTAATAAAGTATGCCGATAGGATCCTCTACTTCTGGCCCCTTGGAGGTATAAACGAGGTAAACGGTTTAATTAGATGAAAGAGAAGCTGTCAGTCAATTGTGATTGGCAGCTTAAGTGATATATAACGCCTTCCCTTCAGCGTCGGTGCCCCTGGGGCTTGATTCATGGTGGGCAGTTAGTCAAGCTCATGGCAGTAATGCACATTGCAGAGTGTGAGCCAATGATTCTGTCACCACACAGACTCTGAGGTTTCACATCTCAGTCCAGGACTCAAGATTAAACAGTAGGGGGGTCTCAGAACAAATGGATGGACTCAAGAGTACAGCCTGTGCAGATAGATACCAGAGTATGTCACCATTTGATTGAACAAAGACAGTAACACTTTACTTCAAGCCTGCAGGTATAATGTTTTAGGTCTATAACTTATAAGCATCCATGGGCTTTTATAACCATCGAATGGTGCTGTATAGCAGTGTTTCAGTACAGCTATTGATCCACATTCATGTAGGCTACTGTTTTTAGCATTGCATGCTTTACCAAGCCCCCCTAATGAGATACTCACACTGTAGCAGTTCAAATGAACACAAAGCTCTTAGCCTGTTGTTTGTATTTAACTTGTGCTGTCACGGTTGTCGTAAGGAGAAGCGGACCAAAGTGCAGCGTGTGTCTTTCCACATTTTATTTACACTGTGAAACTATGCAATACATAAACATAACTGAGTGACAAAAACAACAAACCGTGACGCAGAGGTGAAACATACACTGACTCAAAGATAATCTCCCACAAACCCAGGTGGAAAAAAAACCTACTTAAGTATGATCTCCAATTAGAGACAACGAGGACCAGCTGCCTCTAATTGGAGATCATCCCAAACAAAACCCCAACATAGAAATACATGACAACATAGATATAGAAAACATAGAGAGAAAAAAACCTGTCACGCCCTGACCTACTCTACCATAGAAAATAACATCTTTCTATGGTCAGGACGTGACATGTGCCTAAACGGCAGTATCCAAGGAGAATTCAATTACCTCTTCTCTATCAGCATGTTAAGCAGAGTGTGTAGAGGGCTACTTATTCAATTTAAGAAGTCCTGGTTCCTGTTGTTGGTTTGGGGCCAACGTTGATTACAATACCGAAAACAGTGTTTTGCATCTCTAAATAGACACACACACACACAAGCACACACACACACATACATACTCACACTCCTGATCTGATAAATCACAGACGTGTGTATAATTGTATTAGTGATCACAGGGCAGGCCAAATGTTTCCCTTCCTGGTTTGATGTCTGCTGAGGATTTAGGAGTCGTCGTTACGCCAAAGTGGCTAACTGCCAAGCCCTGAAAAAGATCTGTGCATTTACAGTGTCTTTTCTGATCATAGAAATGGGAGAGAAGAGGAACACTGCAATTACTCCACGGGGTATCTACCGAAGAAGACCCATTGACAAATGGGTTAAAGTGGACCATTATGACCCTCTGAGACACACACACACACACACACACACACACACACACACACACACACACTGCAAAGCACCTTGATATTTCACAGTATTTTCTGTCTTTTAGGGAAAGGGGAGCACGGCAAGCCCTACCCTCTGGCTGAGGATGAGTGTGACGACTCGGTTTACAAGGAGAACGGCTTCAACATCTACGTTAGTAACAACATCGCCCTGGACCGCTCTCTACCAGACATCAGACATCCAAAGTAAGTAGAGTGACAGATGGGTCTTTCTCTGACCCAAATGTTGACGCAATAAATGTGCAGAGCAGAGGTAATAACGTGTGTTAATTGGGGGTCAATTGCTGCACTACTAACGAGAGAACATGGCGGTGTGCACGTTAACATTTCACTTCAAACACAAAATGGGGTCACGCCTCGCATCTCCAACGATGTTGTCTTCTCTAATCCCCCAGGTCTTAGTATCTGTGTCTGTTCAATGGCTTGGAGGAGAGGAGCGTGAACAAACACGTTCACCTCTATTGATCCTCACATCAAATAAATGTGAAAGTAACCCGTATACAATGCACACGATTTGCACTGACACTTTACTGCTATTCATTAGTAGACAAACATGGCTAATATCATTAGATGGAAAATGGCAGCTTACATCGATTAGGGGTTTGTTGTTGGTGGTTACTCTGCTACTCTGGTACCAATCAAAGGTGTTTAGTTGAACAGTGCTGCATATGTACGTTAGGATGGCCGTATTGGCTGCTTTTCGCAGTGATGTCAGATATTGCTTAAAGAGGATTTGCAATGAGGTATTTGATGGATTGGTCCATAATGGCTCTCAGGGAGCACTAGAAGGGCATTGTAAGAAAGTGAGAGAGAGAAACCACTGGTCTTCTACGTACCATTAGGCCTTCATAGAAACAACATGGATTTTCTCTCTCTCTCTCTCGCTCTCTCTCTCTCTCTCTCTCTCTCTCTCTCTCTCTCTCTCTCTCTCTCTCTCTCCTTGCAAGAAACAAATCCCGCAGTAACTCCTACTGCAATGGGTTGGAAGTCAGGAGGGGGGTTGCAGTAGTGTTACAGCTCTGTCGATAATGAGAACTATTCCCTCCGCTGCGGGGGGGCTGGAGAGTGACTGCATCCCAATGGCACCCTACTCCCTATATAGTGAACTACTTTTTACCCTATGGGCCCTGGTAAAACATAATGCACTTTATAGGGCATAGGGTGCCGTTTGGACTCCAAGTGATTCCATGTTAGCGAGGTAGGGAAATTAGATGCCACACTGTGCTGTGCATACTGTGGAGAGGGATATGGGGACATTTTGTCATTTGAAAGCTAGTTAAGCTTAGGATTGAAATATAGTGTTTTCTCCCTCTGGATATTGTCCCGTGTCTAATCTACTGACTGTGTGTGTGTGAGAGTGTGGGTGCAAGTATATTCGACATGATGCACAGGATGCACAAGGTGCGCACGTAAGTACATTTTCATGTGTGAAAATGGTGTGTGCTCAATTACTAGTAAACATGTTTTCCACACCGCAATCCGTGTGTGTGGGATCAGATCATGTGTTGACAGGAAGTCAGGTTTCTATGAAGCTAAATCAGCCCTCCAGGGCAATGCTCTTCAGTTCAGTTCCATCATCACAAAAAACCATGGCAATTTTCTTCAGCAGGTGATGTGCCTTGTGCGGAGTGTGAGAGAGAGAGAGGGAGAGAATGAGAGAGTGTGTTTATTAGTGTGCGAGAGAGAGAGAGGGGGAGGGAAAAAAGGAGGGGGGAAAGAGAGAGGGGAGGAAGAAAGGAAGAGGGGGAGAGAGAGAGAGAGAGAGAAAAAGCGAGAGAGGGAGGAGATAGATAGAGGGAGAAAGAGATAGAGATTGAGGGGGGAGAGGGATAGATAGTTATAGAGAGAGGGGGGGAGGGGAGGAGAGAGAGAGAGAGTTAGATAGATAGTGAGATAGAGAGAACAAGAAAGAATATCTATGGTGAGAGGGCATCTCTGTTTATTTACAGTCTCATAAAGCCCTGCAGCAATCCTTTCAATATGTGATCTGGAACATTATTTTGTAGACAGTGGCTGAATGATCTCCATCTTCCTCACAGTAAGCTGGGGCCCTGCCTGTCTTCCTGCTCTGCCTGTCTGTCTGTTCTGCCTGCCTGTCTGTTCTGCCTGCCTGTTCTGCTTCCCTGCCTAATGTAATGACGGCTATAACTCAGATACACCCCTGATTTCAACAAATTTAAGAGATGGAAATGAGGCCAGTGCTGCCGCTATCCTAGCTAATGTTGTTGACGCAAAGTGGTACGGAAAAGAAACCTCACAGGTTAAAAACATTTAAGGGATTGTGATGTCTGTGAATGCAAAGTATCTTTGGAAATGTTTTATTTCTCAGTCTGCACATACACTATCTAGAACCTAAAATGGTTCCTAGGCCTGTCCCCATTGGAGAACCCTTTGAAAACCCTTTTTGGTTCTAGGTAGAACCCTTTTGAATTTCATGTGGAACCCTTTACACAAAATAGTTATACCTGGATCCAAACCTACTTGGTTTCAGTTACTGTTTTATATGTGGTTATTTTCAAAATGTTTTCACTGCTGACTAATTACAGTTTTTTCTTAATTACTGAAGCATTGGACTATCTATAATCAGTTCCACAAGTCATACGATGTGATGGAGAAGCTCAACGTTCGGTAGTTAGTGTACATAGCCTACACTTGAACAGAGCAATGCCTCAGAATAAAGCCTGGCATGGTTGTAAAGCAGATGTGATACTGCATTGTGCATTATACACCAAATGACGCAGCTCAACATTTCATCCAACATTAACACCTATGCATTTACCCAGTCAGGTGTTACAGTAAGTACTGATCTGATCTGGAGAGCGGTGACCTGTTATTAAATGGCTGTAACAGCATGGCAGACAGTATAAGACGCAGTGGGGAATCCTATCATGCTGGGAGTGGGAAATCAACACGTAAGGAACAGACTGAAGGCATTTACCCATACAGAATATAACATGAATGTCATTCTCATCGGGTCTGTGTGCGCGACAACCACGGCGGTGCAAAGGCCTAGTTGAGATGAAACAGAATCACATCAGCAGTTGATAGCATCAAGTCTGCATCATGTTCAATGTCATCTTATCAAGTTCAACGGAAGCTGACAGTTCTGCTTCATTCTTACCTGACCTGAACGGAGTCTCTAATCAGTCATTTATTTATTCACTCTCTCACTCTCTTTCTTTCTCTCTTCCTCACACACTCATTCCATACAGTAAGGAAGGGAAAATGGAAGTTTAATTTAAGCCTATATGCATTTAAGAGAGGCCTATAAAGCCCCAATCCAGCCCCATATTTCAAGTTTCCTCGCGATACGGCGCTGGAGGGGGGTGACAACGGTATTTTCCATAATGGTATGTGGCTCTATCTGCCTATTACTATGCAAATCGATGCTCCTTTCCTTCCTGAATGGTATTTCATAATGTAGAATTATCTGACAGGGCAGCTGGAGAGATCAACCTTGTGTTTTAGAGATTGGCTCAACTCCAGCAGGAATGAATTTGCTTTCCCAGCCCAGCACAGATGTAGGGAGCTGGAGCAGTTTGGTGGGGGATTTTTATGCTCCCTCCCTCCCTCCCTCCCTCGGCCTCAATAGAGAATCTCTGTCTCTCCCCCTCCCACCCTTGGTCTCGCTCTCTTTCTCTCTCTCTCTCGCTCTCTCTCTCGCTCTCTATCGCTCTCTTCTTTCCCTTTTCACTCTCTCTCATTGTCTCTTTTTCCCTCCCTCCCTCCCTCCCTCCCTCCCTCCCTCCCTCCCTCCCTCCCTCACTCACTCACTCCCTCTTTCTCTAAATAAAACAATAATAAAAACCAAGGCTTCTAACCAAGTACCGAGTCATCATTCTGCAGAGACCGGTGATAAATTAGAACAGCTTGTCAAGGTTGTCACCGAGGTAAATTAGCAGGAGACTCGTGTGAACCATAAAACTGCTGCTTCATTTGCCAATTTCAGCTTTGTCGAGGCGGCTATTAACATGCAGATTTCCCTGAATTGTTTATTAGGCCAGCTGAAGCTGGAGTGGCTCTTTTAAACGCTGATTTACTTTACGACTCAGCACAGAGGTAGAAGGTAAAGCAGGCTATGTGTTTGAGGCTGGCTTGCTGGCTAGCTGGATGGACGGCTGGCTGGCAAGATGGCTGGCTGGATGGCTGGCTGGCTGGAAGGCTGGCTGGCTTGGCAGTGTGACACACAGCAGGGAGCAGGTTGGCTTTCCAGATGTAGGAAGACGTGATTAAAGATATCAGTATAAGATTGTGACATTTAGCCTATCACAGAGTCACTATATTCAAACATACCAAATACCAACACATGCAGCTAGCTCTTCATCAAATGCATAAGCTACACGTGGAGATGAAACACGCACGATGTCTCTGATGTATTGAATTTCGATCCCACTGGGGTCTTTGTCAGGACAGGTCAAGAAAGGTCTGGTCTGATGTATTAAAAACCATGGAGGCTAATACAGTCCCTGGTATATTGTGTATTCTCTTTCCTCAGCTGCAAGACGAAGCTGTACCTGGAGAGCCTTCCCAACACCAGCATCATCATCCCGTTCCACAACGAGGGCTGGTCATCCCTGCTGAGGACCATCCACAGCATCTCCTACCGTACCCCAGACCACCTCATCGCTGAGATCATACTGGTGGACGACTACAGTGACAGAGGTAGGACACCTGGTTAACTGTTACGCTACTGTGAGTATTGGTGGTCAGGGTTCTTACACCATACCCTACTCAGTGACTGTGGTAGAACCCTGGTTAAACTACAGTTAATACAGTATGGTGCTGGTAGGACCCTGGTTAAACTACAGTTATTACAGTATGGTGTTGGTAGAACCCTGGTTAAACTACAGTTATTACAGTATGCTGCTGGTAGGACCCTGGTTAAACTACAGTTAATACAGTATGGTGTTGGTAGGACCCTGGTTAAACTACAGTTATTACAGTATGGTGCTGGTAGGACCCTGGTTAAACTACAGTTATTACAGTATGGTGCTGGTAGGACCCTGGTTAAACTACAGTTAATACAGTATGGTGTTGGTAGGACCCTGGTTAAACTACAGTTATTACAGTATGGTGCTGGTAGGACCCTGGTTAAACTACAGTTATTACATTATGCTGCTGGTAGGACCCTGGTTAAACTACAGTTAATACAGTATGGTGTTGGTAGGACCCTGGTTAAACTACAGTTATTTCATTATGGTGTTGGTAGGACCCTGGTTAAACTACAGTTAATACAGTATGGTGCTGATAGGACCCTGGTTAAACTACAGTTATTACAGTATGGTGCTGGTAGAACCCTGGTTAAACTACAGTTAATACAGTATGGTGCTGATAGGACCCTGGTTAAACTACAGTTAATACAGTATGGTGCTGGTAGAACCCTGGTTAAACTACAGTTATTACAGTATGGTGTTGGTAGAACCCTGGTTAAACTACAGTTATTACAGTATGGTGTTGGTAGGACCCTGGTTAAACTACAGTTATTACAGTATGGTGTTGGTAGGACCCTGGTTAAACTACAGTTATTACAGTATGGTGCTGGTAGGACCCTGGTTAAACTACAGTTAGTGCAGTATGGTGCTAGTAGGACCCTGGTTAAACTACAGTTATTACAGTATGGTGCTGGTAGAACCTTAGTTAAACTACAGTTATTACAGTATGGTGTTGGTAGGACCCTGGTTAAACTACAGTTATTACAGTATGGTGCTGGTAGGACCCAGGTTAAACTACAGTTAGTGCAGTATGGTGCTTGTAGAACCCTGGTTAAACTACAGTTATTACAGTATGGTGCTGGTAGAACCTTAGTTAAACTACAGTTATTACAGTATGGTGCTGGTAGAACCCTGGTTAAACTACAGTTATTACAGTATGGTGCTGGTAGGACACTGGTTAAACTACAGTTATTACAGTATGGTGCTGGTAGGACCCTGGTTAAACTACAGTTATTACAGTATGGTGCTGGTAGAACCTTAGTTAAACTACAGTTATTACAGTATGGTGTTGGTAGGACCCTGGTTAAACTACAGTTATTACAGTATGGTGCTGGTAGGACCCTGATTAAACTACAGTTAGTGCAGTATGGTGCTGGTAGAACCCTGGTTAAACTACAGTTATTACAGTATGGTGCTGGTAGAACCCTGGTTAAACTACAGTTAGTGCAGTGTGATGCTCTATGTATCAGATAGGACCCTGGTTAAATCAAATCAAATTTTATTGGTCACATACACATATTTATCAGATTTTATTGCGGGTGTAGTGAAATGCTTGTGTTCTTAGCTCCAACAGTATAGGGTTGGTGGGTACGGGGCACTGCACTAGTTCCGTTACCCCTACCAACTAATATAATCTCACTTTCATTCATCTCTGTTAGTGTATGAATGTTGCCTCTGGGGGTCTTTGCCTTGAGGATAACCCTGTGTGTGAAGCTAGTATGAGCCATACTCATTTGTGTCAACCTCTTATCCGTCTATGGTCAGGTAGTTTGGTTTGGGAGGAGTTGGGTTTTGCTCCCCAGCCAGCTGGTTGCCCTGTTGGCCGTTGCCCTCTTTCTTTCCTGTGGTTCTGTGGATGTTAGTGTTGTGCATAGAAACAGATTCACTTCCTATAGTGGTGTGGCTGCATGCCTCAGGGGGAGTGAGATAGAACGTAAGCGTTCAGTAGCCAGACCACCGTGGCCGGACAGGGTCAGTCATTGTGTCGACTCAGTGTACTGTATGCTCCCCCGCAGTGTTGAGACGTTGAGACAATCCACTGGAACGCTCAGTCCACTGGTCTTCCGAGACAGACACACACACACACACACACACACACACACACACACACACACACACACACACACACACACACACAGAGAAGACAACCACACCACAGGGTTTAGCCTGGATCATTCCACATTCCATATTCCGCCTCTGGAAGCCCATGCATGTATTAGCATAATTTAAGTATTTTTATATTGTTTTAGCGGGCGAAGAGCAACAGCACAAACAACCTCTTGGTGGATGGACTTTAGAGTGTGTGTTCTTCATTTGCATCAGGTGATGATTCAGCCTAATGGGGAATTCACTGGTTGTTTAAAGGAGTGATACGCAGTTGCTACATCCAGTTTGGACTTGGAATTCATTCTTGAAGAATATGTCTTGTACATAAATGGCTGATGAGTTTAGTTCAACTGTCGTATCCCATCAGAACCCACAATTTCAGCTTGTTCTACTCCAATGTTTGTAAACAACCTAAATGTAAACAAACACAGTATAGGCTCAAAACATGGTCAAAACTCATTTTAATATCATGGATGGTCAATCCTGGCATCTAGCTCTGTTTATGAATTTGAAAGTGGTTACATATCTCCAGCCCCCTCCCCCAGCTTTTTACCAAAAACAGTGGTGGGGTGCCAGCTTTGTTGTCGTTTCAACTGCTGAGTTCCCCTATGACGTTTGTAACGTTTAAGTTAAAGCTCTGCACTTTCATATTCTGAGTCCATGGTCTACAGTTCATCCATGTAACCACTCTCTGTTGGTTGATTCATGCTGTAGACCTGTCTGTTCTGTTTACATACTGAGTCAGGTGAATGTGTGGAAATGGGTCATTTGGGTTCTGTGTGTGTGTGTGAATGGCAGCTTTGGGCAAGGTTTTGTGTGTTTGTGTGTGTGTGTGTGTGTGTGTGTGGGATCAGTGTTAGAGCTGGCAGATTCTCAGTGAGTTGAGGCTCTCTGGGACGATAGTCCTCACGGTGGGACACCAGATGGGCACAGCTGCTGCTCTACCCTACAGCTGAATCTATCCCCCAAGATGTGTGTGTGTGTGTGCTTGCCTGCGTTTGATGTGCTAATGTTATTGTCACTGGCCATTATTATATTGTTTAATTATTCTCCCATCTTACAACCACAATTCAATAGTACCTAAACTGGTCAGCTGTGTAATGCATGCCAGATATACTGGCTACATATCCTAGGACTGCGTTCACCCCCATCATGTTCTGGTGTGTTACACAGAGAAGCTAGGCACGTTCTGGTGTGTTGCACACAGCAGCTAGGCAGAGTGGCCTCTTTGTGCCTGTGGAGGACAATTCTCCAGTGAGGGCAGAGGAACTATCTATGAACAGATTTTTCACCTGAAGCGAGAATAACAATCAGCTCTGCTGACAGAATAGCTACATTTGAAACCAAACCTTCTGAGAAATCATTTGGCAATGTATAATTATGAGTCATAATGATAATAACTCTCCATCTGTTGCTTGAATGATAAATAATGAAATCAACCTTTATTGTCTGATGCTACGTTCATAACCCGGTGGCACGGTTGTAATTCCCAGTTGGAGAGTGGATGGATGCAGTCACGTGCTTTGTACTCGTTGAGAAACACTGATTGGCAAAAGGCCAACAAGCTGCGTCAACCATAAACGTACAGCTACCATGCTTGTAAACAAATTATAATGCTGAAAAACCATATTAATAGATTGCTTTTTATAAATAATGTTTTGTTGTTGTATTTGACTGCCGAAAATGCAGTTATCGAGGTTATTTCCTCATTAGGCGTCATCAGAGGTCAGCATGTGGGAAAAGTTGGAGCTCAGGGATGATAGACACGTTTCCCACTAGTAATTACCAGTTGGAGGGGCGTTCAAGTGGATTTTTTCTGCTGAATGTGGTAAATACCACCTTCCCACTTTTTGTGAACACAGCATTAGTCACCTACTGTACCTGTGAAGATATCCTATCTATTAAGTTTCAATGGAAACTATGATTATGTTGCATAAGTATACCAATCAGTTGGCTACATAGTTTATATGGATGGGCATTATAAATTATTCCACTATTCAAATAATATGAAGGTGGAGTGGGACCAGAGGAGGGGAGGTCTGCAGCGGTGCGGAGGCCACCAGAGGCGAGAGACGGGGGACAAGGTGGTGAGGCCGACGGAGCAGCACCTGGGGAGGGGGGCTCAATGGTGGCAGAGAGGCCACCGGAGGCAGTGCAGCGGGAGGATGGTAGTGCAGTGGGAGGCAAGTTACAAGTGGATCGGGAATTCAGTGAGGCCTTTGGGAATACGTGTTTACATTTTGTGTACTTAAACGTCCGAAGCCTACTACCGAAGATAGATGAGATATGTCTGTTGGTTCACAAATCAGAGGTGGGTATCTTATGTTTTACAGAGACAGGAAGGATCGGAATCGAAATGGTGGGGAGGATATGTGCGTTTGTAAGGTCGGACATTGCATATAACGTCAGATTGGATTTAAGCGTTGATCTGGAGATTGTCTGGCTGGATATCTTCCTTCCCAAAACCAAGCCGATTTTGTTTGGGGTGTGTTACAGGCTGCCCAATCAGAATGCATTCTATGTAGGTCTCGAAACTGTGTTGTCAAACTGTAATGATTCCCTGGTGAAGCAAATAATTTTGTTAGGCGATTTCAATACTGATGTCTGCAAAAAGGAAAACCCAACTCACAATGTATTTATGCACTTCTGTAGATCACTTGTCCTGACCCAAATGATCAAAGATCCCACCAGGGTATTTGAAACAGTGCAAAGTACAATTGACTTAATATTGGTGTCTGATAAATCCAAAATATCGCAGAGTGGAGTAATAGTATATGGAATCAGTGATCATTTTATTACATTTTGCACAAGGAGGGTTTTTAAAGATATATTATAGTGTCACAAAACTGTTAGAATCAGAGGACTCAAAAAATACTGTGTTGAAATGTTTAGGGAGCAAGTGGGCAAAATTGACTGGTCACCAGTGCTGGATAGTGTTGGGGTAGACAGTGCCTGGGAAGTCTTTAAATGTAGATTCCTTGATGTGGTGAAAGTGATGGCTCCCATTAGACAGGTCAGGGTAAAGCAGAGATCTAGCCCTTGGTTTAATCATTAGATTCTAGAATCTATCCAAGCAAGGAATAAGGCCTTGATGAAATTTAAGAACTCTCAAAAACGGCCTGATTTTGTCCTATATAAACGTCACAGAAATGAAGCACAGCACAGGATGGATGAAGTTAAGAGGGGTTACTTTGCTGATAAAATCATTGAGAACAAAAAGGTAGCATCAGGTAGCATCAGCCAAAATAGCCAGGATGCTAGCAGAGTTTAAATGCTCCAAAGCCACAGGCCTGGATAATATTCCTGCAAGGTTTCTTATAGATTCTGCTGAGCAAATTGACCCTTGATTTACGCATATCGTTAATCGTTCTCTTGAACAAGGCATCTTTCCCAGGAACATGAAACACACTAAAGTTATACCTCTGTAAAGAAGGGGATAAAGTCTGACCCTGGGAATTATAGGCCTGTATCTCAATCAACCAATCAAATGTATTTATAAAGCCTTTCTTACATCAGCTGATGTCACAAAGTGCTGTACAGAAACCCAGCCTAAAACCCCAAACAGCAAGCAATGCAGATGTAGAAGCAGGTGTAGTATCTATCCTCAGTGTAACATCAAAGATCCTGGAGAGAGTTGTACATGAGCAAATGTATGAATATGTCAGCAAACAGGGTCTAATGTATGATTTTCAGTCGGGTTTTAGAAAAACATACTCCACTGATTCATGTCTACTTTACTTGACTGACTTCATCAGGAAAGAGATTGATGAGGGAAGTCTCTGTGGAATGGTACTGCTTGACCTACAAAGGCCTCCGATACAGTTAACCACTGTCTCCTAATCTCCAAACTGGAAGCACTAGGGTTAAGCAGTATCCCTCTAGGCTGGGTAAAGTCCTTTTGATCAGGTAGGGAGCAACAGTACAGGTTAATGGTTCACTGTCTCAGGCAAAACCAATGAGTTGTGGCGTTCTGCAGGGGAGCGTGCTTGGGCCTTTACTGTTTTTACTGTATATTAACAATATGAAAGATGCTTGTTCTTGCCATCTTTTCCTTTATGAGGATGACTCTACACTTCTGGTGTCTCACAAAAGTAAAACTATGTTCGAGAGCATACTTAGCACAGAGCTTACTAACATTAGCAAATGGCTTGGAGATAATAAGGTATCTATCTCTGCACTTAGTAAAAGTGAGGCAATTATTTTTGGATCCAGACCTAAATTGAGTAGGTCCTTTGAAATCAGAGTGGAGTTAGGGGGGAGATGCTGACTACTAAAACCTCTGTTAGCTACCTGGGATGCATCCTTGATGGAAGATTGGGAGGTGTGAGCATGGCCACTAAAGAGCTAGGGAAGGTTAATGCCAGGACTACATTTTTGCCTAGAAAGTCCAAGCTGCTTGATAAGGACTCCATGAAAGTGATAGCCACTGCCCTCATTCAATGCCACTTTGACTACACTAGTACTTCCTGGTTTGGGGGCTTATCTAAGCTTATGAAGGGGAAGCTCCAGATAGCCCAGAATAAGCTGATCAGGGTAGTATTGAAGTGAGTCCATGTACACACATAGGCAAGAGATGCTTTCAGGAACTCAACTGGTTGCCTATTGAGGGTGTCCTAGATTAGACTGGGTTTGGTTTACACAAGTATTTATTGTTCTCTGCCCAGATATCTAACTGAATACTTTCCCTGAGTTAGGGATGCACACAATCACAGCACCATCAGGTGTTGCTAATGTGTGCTTATACAGGTTCGGGAGTGATGCTGGGAAAGGTACTTTTTTGTGTACTGGAGCCTCAGAGTGTAATGAGTTGCTTCTTCCCATAAAAACAATGTCCTCTCTGGGCAGCTTTAAAAATAAAGTAAAAAACGTTGTCTTCTGTGCCCATATGAATGACCCCTATGATGTACCTCTGTAAATGACGTCACACAAAATGGCGTAAAATGCCACAACAGCAGACAGTGCAGTTGTTTTCAGGGTGCTATTCCGGTATTTGTTGGCTAGGGTCGGCAGGTAGCCTGGCGTGTAGGAGCGTTGGGCCAGTAACCAAAAGTTTTCTGCATGGAATCCTTGAGCTGACAAGGTAAAAATCTGTTGTTTTGCCCCTGAGCAATGCAGTTAACCCACTGTTCCCCAGGCGCCGAAGATGTGGATGTTGATTAAGGCAGCCCTCCGCACCTCTCTGAGTCAGAGGGGTTGGGTTAAATGCCGAAGACACATTTCAGTTGAAAGCATTCAGTTGTACAACTGTCTAGGTATCCCCCTTTCTCCTTTCCCTAACAGTTGCCTCAGCTTTCAGCAATAGTTAATATGTCTGATGTTTGCCATCATAGAACTGATTCTGTTTCAACAAAAAGTTCTGGTGAGGGTTTTGCATTGATCTGTGTCAGGTCTTGTGAACCCTCTGTTGGTGCGCGCCTGCAGGCTATTTGAAGTGGGGAAATAGCATACCGTTGTCAGGGCTGACCAGAGGGCTAAATGCGCTATGATAGTAAAATGCCTTTTCATGTGAAATGCAACCCATAACCCATAGCCCATGAGAGAGAAAAAAGAGCTTTAAAATAAAACAATCACTTTGTGCGTCCTCAGAACTGTAGGCTACATTTAAAAGTCAGGCCAATTCATTTATCAGGATCATTAATGGATATATCCAAAGAATTGGCAATATAAACAAAGGTAAAACAAAGGAAAATGCACATAGTTTGCTGTCATTTCAGCTGCTTGATGTGATTGTGTGTTAGTTTTAGTTGGCTAGTTAGCTACAGTAGCAAAGGAGAAGTAACAATTAGCCTAGCTATCCTCAGTGCTTAATTTGTAAATCGGGAAGTGCTGGAACAAAAAGTGAGCACGAGAGGGGGGTGACCTGGGGAGCTCTGAGGTACCGGAACGCATGAAAAAAATAATCACCTTTATAATAAAGAATTGCATGCATATCATCACATTTGCGTAGTGGCATGGGGAACAATTTTAGTGGCATAGAGTCTGGGAAAATGTTTGTCTTTTAAAAACGCATTTCATTTGACTGGAGACTTTGGTATAATCTTTTTTAATGCCGCGTTCAAAACAACTAGGAACTTGCAACTGGGAAATCTCAGAATTCCAACTTCAGTTCAAGACAACTGGGAACTCTGAAAAAACTAGCTCCAATTGGTCAAATTTGTTTTGAATAGTCATCTAACTCGGATTCCAAGTCAGGAACTCAAGCCTCTTTCTAGAGCGCCGACCTGAAGATCACTGACATCATGATTCCAACTCGAGTTCCCAATTGTCTTAAAATCACTATAATACCACACAAATGATCGACATGAGAGGCTACTTTGACAAAGAACAACTGAGAATCTGAGATCAATAAAAACGAACTTGTCTTGAATCCATCAATAGCTATTGTAGGCTACAATATGAGTAGGAAATTATAGTCCTACATTTTTTTTCCAGTTCCACTGACTCACCCAATGACGCGCAGCTCCCTCGCTGGTGATGGCCGATGCGCTCGTGCCAAAAGCCTCTCTCTCCTGTTTTACTTTGTAAAATATTTGGAAGTTGATCAAGTATTTTGGTAGCCTACAGCATAAAGTTAGTCGGGAGTTATCACACGATAATCTCCAGGTTCTCATGCCTTATTGCTTAACCTCCCTTGGGTAGGGGGCAGTATTTTGACGTCCGGATGAAAGGTGTGCCCGTAGTAAACTGCCTGCTACTCAGGCCCAGAAGGTAGGATATGCATATTATTAGTA
>NC_042967.1:10965719-11105719 GCF_901001165.1 Salmo trutta | reverse complement strand
GGCATGAGGTTTTGCTATACAAATTGATGGAAAGTGGCATTGGTGGAAAAACATATGATATTATAAAAACCATGTACACAAACAACAAGTATGTGGTTAAAATTGGCAAACAACACACACATTTCTTTCCACAGGGCCATAGGGTGAGACAGGGATGCAGCTTCAACCCCACCCTCTTCAACATATATGTCAACGAATTTGCGAGGGCACTAGAACAGTCTGCAGCACCCGGCTTCACCCTACTAGAATCTGAAGTGAAATGTCTACTGTTTGCTGATGATCTGGTGCTTCTGTCCCCAACCAAGGAGGGCCTACAGCAGCACCTAGATCTTCTGCACAGATTCTGCCAGACCTGGGCCCTGACAGTAAATCTCAGTAAGACCAAAATAATGGTGTTCCAAAAAAGGTCCAGTTGCAAGGACCACAAATACAAATTATGTCTAAACACCGTTGCCCTAGAGCCCACAAAAAATGATACATACCTCGGCCTAAACATCAGTGCCACAGGTAACTTCCACAAAGCTGTGAACGATCTTAGACACATGGCAAGAAGGGCCTTCTATGCCATCAAAAGGAACATAAAATTCGACATTCCAGTTTGGGTCTGGCTAAAAATACTTGAATCGGTTATTGAACCCATTGTCCTTTATGGTTGTGATGTCTGGGGTCCGCTCACCAACCAAGAATTCACTAAATGGGACAAACACCAAATTGAGATTCTGCATGCAGAATTATGCAGAATACAGGCAGAATACCTGACCACTGTGACTGACCCAAACGTAAAGAAAGCTTTGACTATGTACAGACTCAGTGAGCATAGCCTTGCGATTGAAAAAGGCCGCCGAAGGCAGACCTGGCTCTTAAGAGAAGACAGGCTATGTGCACACTGCCCACAAAATGAGGTAGAAACTGAGCTGCACTTCCTAAACTCCTGGCAAATGTATGACCATATTAGAGACACATAGTTCCCTCAGATTACACAGATCCAGTACGAATTCGAAAACAAACCCAATTTTGATAAACTCCCATATCTATTGGGTGAAAGCAGCAAGATTTGTGACCTGTTGTCACATGAAAAAGGCAACCAGTAAATACAACCCGTATTTCTGTTAATTTATATTCCCTTTTGTACTTATTTGCACATAATATGACATTTGAAATGTCTTTATTCTTTTGGAACTTCTGTGAGTGTAATGTTTACTGTTAATTGTAATTGTTCATTTCACTTTTGTTTATTATCTACTTCACCTGCTTTGGCAATGTTAACATATGTTTCCCATGCAAAATAAGCCCGTAATTGAAATTGAATTAAAATTGAAAATTGAGAGGGAGAGAGAAGAGAGAAGAGAGAGGAGAGAGAAGATGGAGAGAGAGAGAGAGAGAGAATAGAGAAAGAGGGGGAGAGAGAGATAGAAGAGAAAGAAAGAGAGAGGGATAGACAGAGAGGGATAGAGAGTGAGAAAGAGAAAGAGAGAAGAATAGGGATAGAGTCTGTCTGTCTGTCTGTCTGTCTGTCTGTCTGTGTCAGCTCTGAGCCAGGGTAACTTATGACTGCTCTGCAGCTCCAGCCCCCAGGCAGGCTGATAGACAAGCTCTGCCTCGTCATTCAGGAAAAACACAGCGCAGCCAGAGATAAGGGTCTCCCACCCCTGACACGTGACAGTTGATGCTGATGCGTTGGAGATCTTTAGTCAGGATCATTATGAGACCATAAGACATTACAATACATTATAACAGCATCATAATGCGTTATATCTGTCGCCTGGTGGTGGTAAACAATAGGAGAGACGCAGTACATACTGTTTGAGCCATAGCCTGGTAGGACAACAATATGACCTGAGAGAACATAGTACTGTAGTCAGTGATGCCCCACTGTGTTTCCTTGGTGGTCCTCACCATTAGCCGCCATTATGTACAAATGTACAGTCCTCAAACCAATCAGTCTGACCTCTCCGTGTGATTCACTGCTACCCTTCCCAATTACACTGTCCCACAATATACCACCACACAATGGCCGTCTCACAGTGGGCTTGAAGAGGAAGACTCGGTGGCAGAGCAGAGGACGAGAGGAGAATAAGTGATTTGTTTAAGCCGTGGACAGTTTGGAGGACAGGGGGATGCGGTGGGTTGTGAGGGGGGGGGGGGACATGGGGGGGGGACAGTCTGATGACTCCAGAATCATGAGGGCTGTCTGGTGGTGGTGGGTGGAATCCCATGTGTAGATAGCCTCTCTCTGAGAAGAGCTAGAGACAGAGTTACCCCAGTCAGAGCTGTAGGTTAGTCTCTCCCCTCCCCCTCCAGTGGCTCCAGGGTACAGCGGAGGAGACAGTGGCTGGCTGGCCCACAGAGGTGACCCGAGTCACTTATCCACCACCCTGCGGTTGGCCCTCTAACCTGACCCCACTGGCCTGGCCTACCCCACACAGACTAAATACTGACGGGCTGTTAGATTCTAGGCTAATTAGGTTGAAGGATTGCTCTGGTACTGGTGCAACAGATAAGTCAACTGGAGCTGACAAGTAAACAAATGATTGAAATGATGGAATTGATGCATTCCATGCTAACCTATGCAAGCCATTCGTGCATGCAATTCCGCTAGGCTTACTGGACACTCTCACACAAGTTAACTCACTTGCTAACTTAGCCATACTGTGACCCTGTGCTGTGAGTCACCCGGACCCAGCCACTGTCGGACGTCTCCATTACCACTGCTATCTTTAGCCCATACAGGCCTTAGTATTGGAGATTCTTTCTCAAACCCACGGTCCCTAGCTGTGTGGAGTCCCCAGTCCCATCCCTCCATGTCCCCAGGGCTGTTGTTCCTACTCCCATTAGCCTTATGAAAGACCACCAGTTACCAGACCCCACATTAGTTTGTCAGTTCCAAGTCATCAGCCTCATAACGAAGCCCATTGTCCCTCACTGGAAGTTGTGTAGACCTAATTATCCACCGACAGGACCATTACCCTTTACATTGGACATGGGAGTTCAACTTGATGGAAATATACTGTAATTGAAAACTCAACTCATGTGTGAGACATGTTGGAATACAGAGGATGACTGGGGGAAGTATTTTTTATTTTCTATTAAAGACGAGACATGATGAGATCATTCAGAAGTCCTTTGCGAAAGCCAAGTGGTGCCCCATTACTCATTGTTATTGGTGTTTCAAACCGGTACTCTGTAGCTTTTGGTACTCTGTAGCTTGCTTTTGGTACTCTGTAGCCTTTGGTACTCTGTAGCCTTTGGTACTCTGTAGCCTTTGGTACTCTGTAGCATTTGGTACTCTGTAGCTTTTGGTGCTCTGTAGCCTTTGGTACTCTGTAGCCTTTGGTACTCTGTAGCCTTTAGTACTCTGTAGCCTTTGGTACTCTGTAGCTTTTGGTACTCTGTAGCCTTTGGTACTCTGTAGCCTTTGGTACTCTGTAGCCTTTGGTACTCTGTAGCTTTTGGTACTCTGTAGCTTTTGGTACTCTGTAGCCTTTGGTACTCTGTAGCTTTTGGTACTCTGTAGCTTTTGGTACTCTGTAGCCTTTAGTACTCTGTAGCCTTTGGTACTCTGTAGCCTTTAGTACTCTGTAGCCTTTGGTACTCTGTAGCCTTTAGTACTCTGTAGCAGTCTATTGTACTAGCAGTCTATTGATAGTTAAAGCCCTAATTTTTCAGCCCTGACATGTCAAGTCACTATTCGATGTCCGTCCATGTCTGAGGATGTCAGGAGATGATGTGAAAACAGTGAGCGCTGTTACCTTCAAGTAGGTTTCGGGTTTTCCTAGGGTGTTGTGGACGGCGCTGGCGGATGAGTGTAAGCATCTGCCTCTGGTGCCAAAGGTTGCATGTTTGAATCCAGCGATAGAAAGTCGTTTTTTTAATTTTTGTTTTAAGCCAAACCTTAACCCTTACCTTAACCATTCAGAGTTAATACCTAACCTTAAGATTTCGGAGTTAATTCCTTAACTTAACCCTAACCTTAAAAATGTGTAGTTAATACCTTCACTTAACCGCTTCGAAATTTGACGTTTGGAACCACTTTGAAACGTGACGTTTGAGAAACATGGATGAACGTCTAATTGTGACATGAGACTGTGAGAGCTAGGTGGACATGTGCCTGTCTGCACTTCAGAGACGTGAGCCTACTTCTCTCTGTAACCTCTGCAGGCACTACATGTGACAGGGGTCTTTGTGAGAGTTGTTGCGGGGAGTCAAGCGACATTTGACCTGTATTGATACCATCAAAGCTGTCTGTTCAAAACGAGTCAGGTCACTGTCCATAGAAACAAGGCCTCTTTATGGTTTAAATGTCCAAATATTTGACTATTCGAAGAAAGCTCACTCAAACATTGGTGGATATCAAGAGTTCAAGCATAACTCAAAGAACAAACACAGAATAAAGTCACCAACTCTTTCTTTTTTTGGGGGGGGGGGGGGTTGTTGAAATACCTGTTGCTCTGTGGGTGTGTTTGTGTGAGTTCAATAGTGTATGAGGTAAGACTGGGGCCAAATTTCCCAGTGACTTCAGGCATCTCTCTCTCACTCTGTCCCAGACGCCTCAGAGCAAAACAAGGCTGAGACAAAGGCCTCAGTGGTGCCAGACTGATAAAGCTTTTCACATGTGTCAATCAACTCAGGGAGCAGCAGGGTGATATGGCATGACACACACACACACACACACACACACACACACACACACACACACACGCACACGCACACGCACACACACACACACTGGAGCAGGCCACACTGCCTTTGTGGCTTCTCTCCCAGTTCTCCCCCTCTGCCTAACCCTCTGGTTGCCTCGTATTATAGCCAGGCATCAGATAGCAAAGGGAGAAATGACTTGTTAAAGAGCAGTGAGATTAGGAACATCATTATGGACTTAGCCGTGCTGGATCTAGTTGAGAGAGAGAGAAGGTCAAGACAAACCCTTTCAGTCATCAGTCTATTGAACCTCTGCCATGTTTTTGAATGACTGTTTGTTTACTGTTTGATCCTAAAGCATGTATCCAGATGTTATGAAGGTTTCTTCTTTACTTAGATCTGTTTTGTTGGTGGGATACACAAGGAGGACACTTCAATAGACTGCTAGTCTGAAGAGAGGAGCCTTTAAAACGACATTTAACAATCAACAGGAGTTAGTGTGCTCGGCTTGTAAATGCAGCCTTGCACGTGCAATGCCTATTGGGACAGACTATCCCCCCCAAGCTCACTGCAATATACTGTCTAGTTGACATTCATTCATGTCCAAAATAAAACCATTTAGCGCAGTATAAAGGCAATTTTTACTATTTTCCTCCGGCCATAAAACAGATCTATTTTCATTTCAGTGATAATCTATTCATGCGGTAATTTCAGTCATTTCAGTGATAATCTATTCATGCGGTAATTTCAGTCATTTCAGTGATAACGTATTTATGTAGTAATTAGATAACAAATCAAACGATCTGTAAAATGGGTCATGAGCCGCTCTTGTCTGATACGAGGCCTGATTGGATGATGAAGGGAAAGAAAGAGAAAGAGAGAGAGAGAGAACGAGAGAGAGAGAGAGAACGAGAGAGAGAGAACGAGAGAGAGAACGAGAGAGAGAGAGAGAGAACGAGAGAGAGAGAACGAGAGAGAGAACGAGAGAGAGAGAGAGAGAGAACGAGAGAGAGAACGAGAGAGAGAGAATGAGAGAGAACGAGAACGAGAGAGAGAACGAGAGAGAGAACGAGAGAGAGAACGAGAGAGAGAGAACGAGAGAGAGAGAGAGACGAGAGAGAGAGAACGAGAGAGAGAGAGAGAACGAGAGAGAGAGAGAGACGAGAGAGAGAGAGAGAGAGAACGAGAGAGAGACGAGAGAGAGAATGAGAGAGAACTGAGAGAGACGATGAAGAGAACGAGAGAGAGAACGAGAGAGAGAACGAACGAGAGAGAGAACGAGAGAGAGAACGAGAGAGAGAGAGAGAGAGAACGAGAGAGAGAGAGAGAACGAGAGAGAGAGACGAGAGAGAGAGAGAGAACGAGAGAGAGAGAACGAGAGAACGAGAGAGAGAGAGAGAGAGAACGAGAGAGAGAGAGAGAACGAGAGAGGGAGAAAAAAGGAAAAGTCTGAAAAGCCTCCTAATAGCTTAAAGCTGTTGATACTTTAACTTCAGAGCGGTGGGGGACACTACATTCTTCAGAGAAGGAGCCGGCCGGTAGGAGCCTTATGACCATTAGTGAAATTACGCACATCGCGATCGCTGGCGCTGCCAATTTCTCTGTGTGTCACTGGGGGGCCGCCCCTGATATCTGACAGGACAAGAGCATATTTGGCCAGCCAATTAACAAGCACTGAAATAACTTAGTTAGTGTCTGCTGATATTAGGTTGTGGCATAAGGACATTGGACTAAAAGGAACACCCGCGGTGGCAAAGTTTGGAGATTCTGTCAGTTTGTTTTCTTTTTTGGACGTAATAGATACGCACTATAAATGTGATGATCGTGGAGATTTAGATAAAGTCAGGATTTAATGATATGTGATAAAATCCCAAATCAACATGTCAACTTGTTGGCAACATCTTTTGCGGACAAACATTTCCAAAGGAAAGTACATTCCCTACTCCCACCTCTCTTTTATCTTGATATTCAGTTTAAATCAGGACAAAGCATGAATCACCTTGTCACCGTTGTATCATAACTCACAGACACAGTTTAATAGTTAATAACCGATCCTCCCTGAGTACTTTATGTATTTTATGAAGCAGCACTAATGTGTGTGTATCACCGTAGAAACCAGACAGGGGGCCCTCCCCCTTTCAGAAGAGTCCTTTAGCAAGCAGGCTGTTTTACTGCTTTCTCACCCAACCCTCACTCAGCCCAAGCCCAGACTGCAAGCTGCACTACACGTACCGAACCCACCAATGACAGACTTTCTCCCCCAGACAGAGAGGAATGATGACATTTTGTAGTGAAATCACCGGGGAGTCGATGAGTTGGATCTCAGAGAATGTGTTTCACTCCCTCCTTGCTCAAGACATTATGACATCAATCAATTTGAATTTCTATTTCTTCATTTGGACAACCACAGTTTTGCAATAAGATTTTTTTAAAAATGGCACCTTTCGATTGGACTCATCTCTAGAGAATAGATAACTATGAACAATACAAAAAAAGCTATTGAAATACTAACTTCCAAGTTTGGGTATGTACATGGTGCTTCCGGGGATGCCGTAGCAGCCCTTAATTGACGTTATAGGATTTGATCGCCTTATCTCTGACATCATTTCCTCTTTCACGCCCTTTAGCCAATTAAAATGATGTTGCCGCGAGTCACTTAAAAAGCGTCTCCTGTCAATGTTACTCACGGTGCATGGAATCTATTCTGTCTAACCATTGTGTAAGAATTGTGTTTAGTCATCCCAACATACAAACAAAGATGGCCGCTTGACTGGCTGACTGGTTGGGGACCTGTGATTTAGTACTACATTATCCTGTTTCCCTCAGACCTTTTCCTCCGGAAATGTAATTGTGGGGAGGCCAGTCAAGGGCCCGGACATCTTGAAGGGCCTCCCTCCCACCGTATGGTCCTTTAAGGATCTAATAAAGGGCTGTTTTTATGGAGAGGTACCCGACCCAGCTCCTTCATCTCTCTATTGGAGGAGACAGTATACCAATTCAAGGCAACATTAATTTTATATCTCAGTCTGACTGGCTGGGTAATCGACCCAGCAGCCATAACCGACCATGCCGCCGTAAAATAACGACTACAATGTTTTAATACCTAACCCCCATACGCCCTCACTGTCTGTGTGCCAGCACCAGGATTCATCTACCAAAGGTCATAGAGTTATTTGGGGGACTATTGACTGGTCTGGGTATTTACCTGTGTGTGTGTGTGTGTGTGTGTGTGTGGGATTTTAAATGATTTCATTATTAGCCAGTTTATGACGTAGTTCACTCCTTTGTGATTGAGCAGATCAACTGGAGACGACTCATTATGATCAGTTCTACAGTTCTAACATTAATAAGTACCATGCCTAGAGTATGATGTCACTCTCGTTGGACTGGTGGACTCTTTCAGACTGGGTTTGTTTTTGCATAGAACCTTGATGACGCAATCGACATGAGAGACGTTTATCTGAGTGATGTCATCATAGTTATTTATGTATCTATTAGTTAGAAAATGTTTCCACGTGACTAATATGAATAGTTTTAGTCTGATGAAGTAGATCTGACATTCTGCCTTATATGTGTACAGTTCCAAAAGGGTTCTTTGGCTGTCCCTATTAGAGAACCCTTTTGGGTTCCGGGTAGAACCCTTTACGGTTCCAGGTAGAACCTTTTGGGTTCCATGTAGAACCATCTGTGGAAAGGGTTCTACATGGAACCCAAAAGGGTTCTTCAAAGGCTTCTCCAATGGGGACAGCCAAAGAACCATTTTAGGTTCTAGATAGCACCTTTTTTTTCGAAGAGTAGAAAGATCCTACATTTATTAGATATGTGCAAAATATTCAAGTTGATCTTTCATGTTATACCTCTCCCTACTCTTTTATGGATATATATATATATATATATATATATATTAATAGTACTAAAAACAACTTTTACCCTTCCTTGCTCTCGTTTTCCTTTCTTTCTTTCTTTCTTTCTTTCTTTCTTTCTTTCTTTCTTTCTTTCTTTCTATCTTCCCTCCCTCATTCTCTCCTTCCCTCCCTCCCTCCTTCTCTCCTTCCCTCTCTGGAAGTGTCTCACATGTTGCTGTTTTTCATTGTTTCCAGTCCTTGGGAAAAGGGTGATTTTTAGAGCAAATTATATGGGTGCATTCCACCTCATATATATGTCAGACATTTCATCAGGAGAGCACTTTCAGGGGGAGGTGGTAAGCGGCCTTGACATCAGCTGCAGCCCGCCGCCTCACAGCACTAATCCATCCATCCTCTGAGTGTGGCTGGTGAACACACACATTCACACACCTGCACACATGCACACAAGCACGTACGCAGGCAGGCAGGCAGGCAGGGAGGCAGGCAGGCACGCACACAGAGGCAGACACACACTGTCTTTCTGAACCTAGATAGCACACTGACACAGTGGGGTGCTCACCATGTCTCCATTATGGAGTTGCGTTCACCTTTACAACGTTTACAGGGAGTTTGTCATGACATGGAGGAGTTTGAGTTGTTGGGAATGTTGACTAGGTTAACGCTGGTGATTTATCATAGGAATAGCCTGGGTCGGTTCTCCAGTCAGTCAGGGCAGTACTGTGCTGAGCTGGTTGAGAAAGACATATTTTGTCTTGAGGAAACCAGGTTTATTGGTTGATGAAACCTCAGAGAGCCAGCTGTTTCCCACCATCACTCACCCTTACAGTTCTTTTTGGAGGGACAGTGTGTGTGTGTGTGTGTGTGTGTGTGTGTGTGTGTGTGTGTGTGTGCGCTTTAGAGAGAGAGGGAGAGAGCATTGTTGACCTTTTTTTGACACAGGTGGTTGTGAATTGTGTTGCGGTTGTAAGTTGTGTTGAATTTGGATGTTAGTTTCTCAGGTGGGATTTGTAGGTAAGACTCCATCGCAGGAACCAGAAGATGGCATTTTAACAGTTAGCCAACCCCTATTTACGGATTCTTCTCATGCTTTTCGCCTGCCGGAGAATACTTGTTTTTAAGCACTCTTACACTTACCGTATGCTTCCCAGTTGAAACAGTTTGCGCGTATATTACGACTACATTTCGTGACGTCTTTGTTCGGAGCATGCTAGCGCAGACGTTCCCTTCGCCGAGTTCTGCTAGAGAGGCTCATGATGACAACACTGTTTGGTGGCAGTACGATCACGTCGTCGCACAACCGCACATGAACGCGAATGATTACACACAAGAAGAGAACAAACTGATAAGGAGAGATAAAGACAATGAGCGAAGGGAGAGAACTTACTCTCTGCTTCCATTCTCCCTAAAAGTCAAAGTGCTACTTTTAGATTCAACTGTTTGGGTGTTATCGTTGGAGGAAGATAGGTCTGCAACAACTGAGCAGACAAGCATTGATAGGACAGGAGAGCTCACTTTTTCCACTTGTAAACATCACTACGTCATTGTGATGAAAAGAGAAACACTACTACTAATGGAAAAAGCTTTTCTCTTTGCCACGTTGTTACTGTAAATGTGCAGTACTTTCCCGGTCACTGTCTGGTGTTACACAGCGTCTGTATCTGTATCTGAGCTAGGAACACAAGCATTTCGCTCCACCCACAATAATATCTGTGTATGTGACCAATAAAATTGTATTTTATTTGATATCTATTTTCTATTATGGGCTCATGAACTAATAGGTCAAATGTTGTAATCCGACCTCCAAAGTAGATTTGAGTGGTCGTTATAGCCTCAGATCCAGGAAATCTCTGCTCTGAGCCTCGGACTAAAACGGCAACAGTGTTTGGAGTTCTGGGTATATATGACTAAGCAACTTGTACAGTGGCTTGCGAAAGTATTCACCCCCTTGGCATTTTACATTTTGTTGCCTTACAACCTGGAATTAAAATAGATTTTTTTTGTGGGTTTTGTATCATTTGATTTACACAACAAGCCTACCACTTTGAAGATGCAAAATATTTTTTATTGTGAAAAAACAAGAAATAAGACAAAAAACAGAATACTTGAGCGTGCATAACTATTCACCACCCCAAAGTCAATACTTTGTAGAGCCACCTTTTACAGCAATTACAGCTGTAAGTCTCTTGGAGTATGTCTCTATAAGCTTGGCACATCTAGCCACTGGGATTTTTGCCCATTCTTCAAGGCAAAACTGCTCCAGCTCCTTCAAGTTGGATGGGTTCTGCTGGTGTAGAGCAATCTTTAAGTCAGATACAGATACTCCAATCTCCGCTGTGGAGCTTTGCAGCTCCTTCAGGGTTATCTTTGGTCTCTTTGTTGCCTCTCTGATTAATACCCTCCATGCCTGGTCCGTGAGTTTTGATGGGCGGCCCTCTCTTGGCAGGTTTGTTGTGGTGCCATATTATTTCAGTTTTTTAATAATGGATTTAATGGTGTTCCGTGGGATGTTCAAAGTTTCAGATCATTTTTTTAAACTCAACCCTGATCTGTACTTCTCCACAACTTTGTCCCTGACCTGTTTGGAGAGCTCCTTGGTCTTCATGGTGCTGCTTGCTTAGTGGGGTTGCAGACTCTGGGGCCTTTCAGAACAGGTGGATATATACTGAGATCATGTGACAGATCATGTGACACTTAGATTGCACACAGGGGGACTTTATTTAACACATTTTGTGACTTCTGGAGGTAATTGGCTGCACCAGATCTTATTTAGGGGCTTCATAGCAAAGGGGGTGAATACATATGCACGCACCACTTTTCCATATTGTTTTTGCAGGTTTTGAAACAAGTTATTTATTTCATTTCACTTCACCAATTTGGACTATTTTGTGTATATCATTTAATGAAATCCAAATAAAAATCCATTTAAATTACAGGTTGTAATGCAACAAAATAGGAAAAATGCCAAGGGGATGAATACTTTTGCAAGGCACTGTATAACTCTGCATTGAAGCATTTATTTTTTATTATTGATTATTTAAACAAGATAGTATGAATTTGCTCTCTGAAAATAGTGTTGTATTTGATATGCATTATAATAAAATCAGAATAATGCCAAAGGTTGTTGTAGAATGCATTTTAAGATCAACACTATCATTGTTCTTCACTCGGACCTAAGGTGTGTGAGTGCTGAGCTTTATAGTCAGCTGGACTACAGTGTTAACCCTCAGGCTTTCTGTCTCTGTCTCTCTGTTAAACCAGTGGAAGTGCTACAGGCCATGGAGCCATTTGAGCCTCATAGCAGCAACAGCTTCCCCATCACCTGCATGTGCAGACACACACACACACACACACACACACACACACACACACACACACACACACACACACACACACACACACACACACACACACACACACACACACACACACACACACACACACACACACACACACACACACACTCACAATCACACTCACGCACACACACCTGCCAACCGCAGGGCTTGAATCCATCATCCACATCCACAGCTGCTTGGCTTGTGCCTCCTCAGTTGCCATGGCAGCACTTGGAGTCGGGGTGAGGGGCTGCGAATTGGAGTCGGGGTGTGTGTGTGTGTGTGTGTGTGTGTGTGTGTGTGTGTTCACCAGGTGACGGAACACAACAGGTGCCTGAACAACAATCATGCTGTACAATAATGAGATTTCTTAGATGCTATCTGTCCTATCGCTTTCTCACCTTTGACTCTTGAGACATTCTCTTCACTATCTTTCCATCTCTCTGCTCTCCTCTCCTCTGTGTCTCCTAAAAGGTCCTTCTCCCTCCCTCCCTCCCTCCCTCCGCTGTAGCTCTTAACCTTATCTCCCATCATGTTTGCATGTGATTTTAGGTAATGCAGTTTCTGGCTCCTCAACTCGCTGGATGACATGTGCAGTGACTACTGTACTTGTCCCGGTGCAGTCCTTTTTGTGTTCTCACTGCCTCAGGGGAGGGTTCTGAATGAGTTTGCTGAACCAATTAACTTATCATTAGTTACTCTTAAACCAGAGAGAGAGAGAGAGAGAGAGAGAGAGAGAGAGAGAGAGAGAGAGAGAGAGAGAAGAGAGAAAGTCTTTATGGCCAGGAGGAAGCAGCCCAATGGTCTGTTAGAGGTCTTTGTTCATGGGGCATTAACCCTGTGACACATTGACCATAACCACAGCTAATTGAGTGTACTTGAGTGAATGGCAGAGTAGCTCGACCCTATTAGCAAGTTGACATGGTACCTATGTAGCATGAATGGCCAAGCAGCGACCCTATTAGCAAGTTGACACGGTCGGTTCCTATGTAGCCTACAACTCAACTGTGACCTCAGTAACCTAGGCTGCATCTGAAATGGCACCCTATTCCCTATACAGTGCACTACGTGTGACCAGTGCTCTGGTCAAAAGCTGTAGTCAGCTAAACTGCTGAACAGCTTTATAAAACATTGCCATGGGGATTCATGCTCTTTGGCTTTCCAAAGAAACTGCTAAGAAAATCTTGGCTGGGTTTAGTGTCCATCGATGTGCTCATAGACATACCGTACACTACTTCAACTGATCTCCTCCAACACATTAAACATCACTTAACGATTCATATCGACCACAAACACTGTTAACATTCTTGGTTCGAGTGCAGAAAAGAGGGGAAGTATGATAGTGGAAAGAGAGAGAGAGACGGAGAGAGAGATTTCCCCCAGATTACACAGATACACAAAGAATTCGAAAACAAACCCAATTTTGATAAACTCCCATATCTATTGGGTGAAATACCACAGTGTGCCATCACAGCAGCAAGATGTGTGACCTGTTGCCACAAGGAAAGGGCAACCAGTGAAGAACAAACACCATTGTAAATACAACCCATATTTATGTTTATTTATTTTCCCTTTTGTACTTGAACTATTTGCACATCATATGATGTCTTTATTCTTTTTGAACTTTTGTGAGTGTAATATTTACTGTTCATTTGTATTGTTAATTTCACTTTTGCTTATTATCTAGTTCACTTACTTTAGCAATGTTTACACATGTTTCCCATGCCAATAAAGCCCTTAATTTGAAATTGAATTGAGAAGGAGAGGGAGAGGGAGGGAGAGACAGAGAGAGAGAGCGAGAGAGAGAGAGAGAGAGAGAGGAGAGAGAGAGGGAGAGAGATAAAGAGAGGGAGAGAGAGAGAAAAGAAAGGGGGAGTGAGAAAGAGGGAGAGGGAGGGAGGGAGGGAGGGAGGGAGGGAGAGAGAGAGACAGACAGACAGAGAGGGAGAGAGAGGGTGAGAGCGAGGGAAAGAGAGATGGAGAGAGAATAAGAACGAGATCACAGTATGAGAGAAGGAATTGAAAGAGCTTTAAGCAGCAGCATGTCAGACAGACTTAGATGAGGGCTTTTAAGGGAGTAAACAGTGTTTGGGAGCAGCTGGCAGAATATCAGAGAAGTCTCTCCAGAACAGAACAGAGACTCAAATGTATTACCTTGTCCTGGTTCAGCCCAGCGGACTTCATCAGAGCAACTAAATGGCCACTTTTATTAGATGTTCCAGGAACAACAGCATTGTCTTAATGGCCTTGTTTTCTAATGGTCTAGCTTAGAAAGCGGATACACACAGCAATCAATAACAGGGCCCACGGTTGAGGTCGGCCAAAAATGGCGAATTGGAGTCGGGGTGAGGGGCTGTGTGTGTGTGTGTGTGTGTGTGTGTGTGTGTGTGTGTGTGTGTGTGTGTGTGTGTGTGTGTGTGTGTGTGTGTGTGTGTGCGCGGATGCCGTTTTGGTTGGAGGTTCTTCTGCTACCCTGTTCTATCTCAATATGTGTGGCTATTTTCTTTATACGTAGCTACTTTAAGGTATTTTAATCTTTGTCAGAATTTGCATTTTTTTTGTCTGCTATTTATATCCATCTGAGTAGACCGGTTGATGTGCTGCATCTTAAAATAGATGCATGTCAGTGTTGTAATTACAGCCCACAGGAGGTATCGTTTGACAAGGCACAAGGCAGGGTTTAGAGGTCGCGCCCTGTCTGCCTCCCTGTTTTCAGACCTCGCCACAAGGTCACTGACCCCTCTGAACCCTTACACACTCCCTTTTAACCCACTAGGGTTAAAGACACAACAACAACATGTCAACAACCACAGTGACAGTCAAAACAAGCAACAAACAATATGTTTTTAGCGCTTTTATTTAGAATAGTACGACGACTGATGTTTTACTCTTGTAACAGTCTCATGTCTGTCCTCCCTTCCTTGGAGGTGACTGATTGGTCATTGTGATAAAGAGGTTCTTGCCTCAAGCAAATTAAGCCACAGGAGACCAGAGTCTCACTCCTTCCATGTAATTGATCATTTGTCTCTCTGAGGGCCCATCTTTACGCTATGTGTGTATTTTTTAAACTGATGGATGGGTCTAACTGTCTAGGTGTGTGTGTGTGTGTGTGTGTGTGTGTGTGTGTGTGTTGTATGTGTGTGTGTGTGTGTGTGTGTGTGTGTGTGTGTGTGTGTGTGTGTGTGTGTGTTGTATGTGTGTGTGTGTGTGTGTGTGTGTGTGTGTGTGTGTGTGTGTGTGTGTGTGTGTGTGTGTGTGTGTGTGTGTGTGTGTGTGTGTGTGTGTGTGTGTGAGTGTGAGTGTGAGTGTGAGTGAGCAGTTAGTGTTTGTTTCTAGCTGGCCCAGACCGTAAAGACATAACAGTGTCAGGGAAGCCAAAAACGTTTAAGTGTTAACCGTGACTTCATTTACATTAGTGAGTAGTGAGTAAACACGAGGGTTGGATCCCCACGAGGGTTGGATCCCCACAAGGGTTCGATCCCCACAAGCGTTGGATCCCATGGGAGTATCTGACCTGGGTTCAAATGGTATGCAAAATCTTTAGTCTTTTGGACTATTTTATTAGTTCCAGTGCCAAGCAAGTTCAATCAAGAACAGGTAAAGTATTTTAATGATTTAAAAAAAAAACAGCCAAAAGTTAGTTGAATTTTCTATGTGTTATCACTATGCTTTCTACCATCTAAAAGCACAACCAAATTCCAATGGAATAAATATTCAGATATTTTGTTTATTTGTACAACAGATTAATGTGTTATCACTGTACTTCATCTAATAGTAGAACCAAATGACCTGGATTGCAGTTGAGAATACATTATAAGTACATGGTGCAAGTGATCACTGCTGTTCGAGATTCTGCACAGATGATCACAGCAATTGTGAAGGTCTCCACAGACCTGCGACGACCTACGTATGCTATATTACACATCCACGCTTTCTATGATTACATAAGAAGACATTTATAGTTAGTGACCTCAAAATGTGGCCATGGATGTGTTACTAATTTTAAGGTTGAATGTTACATTAGGCTATTTACTGTACACATAACATGCACATACATTTATACTGACTCTACTCACACACACACACTCACACACACACACACACACACACACACACACACACACACACACACACACACACACACACACACACACACACACACACACACACACACACACACACACACACACACACACACACACACACACACACACACACACATACAACCATCAGTTATGATGCTGCTACTCTATTTATCATATATCCTGATGCCTAGTCACCTTACCCCTATACATATCTACCTCTTTCACTCCAGTATCCCTGCACATTGTAAATATGGTATTGGAACTAACCTGGTACATAGCTTCTTACTTTCTCTTGTTCTTATTTTGTATTTGTATTTCTCCTGTGTTTTTGTCCTCATGTTATTTTAGCGCTGCGTTGATGTTGATTACCGCTTTGTTGGGTTTGGAGCGAGAAAGGCATTTCACTGTACTTGGCATTAAATCTTGAAACTTGAAACTTAGTTAATAGACCAATAAGACAGTTCCAAACCCCTCTGCCAATAACAGCTAGTTTTCAGTTCCCCCCCTCCCAACTCCCAGACAGTCCTAGCACAATTATTGCTTGAGAAATTATTCTTTGCTAAGAAGCTATTTTGATTTATTTTTGACCATTTCAAAAAACTATCACAGTAAGGTAGTTAATTGTGACCCAGAAATGATTTGATATTGAGATAAAAATGGCTACATTGGACCTTTAACTTTTGGTTGAGATGGAGACGTGAACGTAACATATCAATTATTACTTTGTAGACAAACTGAAGTGAAAGCCAGACTAAATCAGTGGCAGAAGGAACTACCCAAGCAGGAGATACATGTCCTTCAACTGTTGACACAATTCAATATCACAAAATAGAAATACATTTTAAATCAACCAGAGCTTTCATTTGCTTTCGTCAACCACATTTCATTTGCTCTGTTAAACCTACCCTTTGGAATGACTTCGATAGCAACAGTGAATCTATTTCGTTGGAGAAGTGGAGATCTCTCAACAATCATTCTCACAATAGCACTATATAATAGTCAGGGATGAATAGCATAGCTAAGCAGGACTGGTTAAAACCCTGGATGGGAGACCAAATGGTAGCTGTAGATAGATGCATTGTCCAGTAGGAGGTGCTGCCCAGCCTATATATTTTTTTCTGATATATAACGTTGAAGAGCTTGCGTTGTTTTAAAGATTCTAATTCAACATATTTTCTCCAATGTTTGTCTATGTTGACATTTGGTTACCATGATGACATAATCCTGTGTTTGAAATTTCACCCTCAAAACAACAGTTTACGTTGCTGATTTTTTTTTTTAATCCAAACTATTTTCCACGTTGATTCCACGTCACAATATGTTAACAAATTACTTTGAAACCACGTTGATTCAACCAGTTTGTGCCTGCAAGGAGAATCCAGAAAATAGTAAGATGGAAGAAAGATAGTAGTGAAAAAGCAGATAAAAACACAATTTAAACAAACGCCAACAACCAAACAAACCATGCATTCCCTTTCTGAGGTAAAGAGCCAGGCGTCTATCACTGTCACAACTTCCAGTTGTAATATAATTGAATGGCCTGCGAACATATGTTACCCAGCATGCCCCATGTCTGGGCTGACCTCTGACCCCTGGAGGCCTTGAAGAAGATAGCTGAGGTCACGGAAGCTGGAACTGCTGGGAGGTGGAGGGTGGGGGGGGGGGGAAACAGGTGAAAGGGGTCTAACCTGTCATCACATCACAGTCCATTCCTCAAGCACGCACGCACGCACGCACACAAACACACACACAAAAACACACACACACAAAAACACACACACACACACACACACACACACACTATATGGGACAGAGGGCCAGGAATGCATCCAGGTTCAGTGGTTCTGAGTGGGAGAGAGAGGAGAGGAGACCAGAGTTAACAGGGATCAGACTGACAACCATGTTGTGGTTTCCCATGTTTCCCATGTCCTAGATTCCATCTGGCTGTGCAGGGAAGGTAGCTATTCTACTTTTTATTTTACTACGGTAATTATGATGATTTAGTGCCCAACAACAATCCATAGTATAGAATTAGGGGGATTGTAGTCTTATTTGACCCTGCTGGTCATCTATGAACATTTGAACATCTTGGCCATGTTCTGTTATAATCTCCACCCGGCACAGCCAGAAGAGAACTGGCCACCCTTCATAGCCTGGTTCCTCTCTAGGTTTCTTCCTAGGTTCTGGCCTTTCTAGGGAGTTTTTCCTAGCCACCGTGCTACTACACCTGCATTGCTTGCTGTTTGTGGTTTTAGGCTGGGTTTCTGTACAGCACTTTGAGATATCAGCTGATGTAAGAAGGGCTATATAAATACATTTGATTGATTGATTCTGTAGTTGAAGGATTTGCATCCTTTCCTCTGTGGATTGAGAGAAGAGCTCAGTTATAAATCATTGGCAATGTTTCATCCGTTTCCTTTCATTGAGTCAGTTGACCTTATAAATGTGTGTTCTGTTCACAATGTGTAGATATGAGTCCAGTTAAAACTAGGCCAAGTGGATTTAACACCAACATTAGCACTCAGCTACCAGGATGTTTTCATTAAACTAACTCCCTGCCCTGCTTCAGGATATCTTCAGGGATATTCAGCTGGATTCCTAAGCGAGAAGTCAAAGATATAAATGGATGTTATAAAGTCAAACAAGGCCAATATGGCTGGCACAAGCCTCTTATTAGAAACCCCAAAGATTGGACCATTCTTCTTCTTCTTCGTCTTCTTCTTCGTCTTCTTCACACTTCAAGAAACATCACTTCATCACTCCCCAGATTAGCAACATAGCTAGCGTTCCTCCAGGCGGTTTATTGAGGCATGTGATGCTGAGGCAAATTTATTATAGCCGAGGATTGGGAGTAAATTACTTCCAACTGGAGGTCAGACTGACCGTTATAGATAAGGCATCTGGATCCAGAGGTTGGTCACCCAGGGAGGGGTGGGGAGGGCACCAGCTTGCCCAATGTCGTAGCCCCCTGCCCTCCTTTGATGTTGCAGTGATTTAAGGTTTTGTGAGGGGGTCCTGGGTCCTGCAACATAACTTCATTGATCTCTGAGCGTATCCACAGACTTATAGCGTTATAGATATCTCAGGCCAGACCACACTTTGTTGTACATAGGCAGGCAATTGACCCTGTTTTTATCTTAACCACCCCATAACCCCAGCCACATCCCCAGCCCCAGCTCTATGACCCAAGCCCGGCCCCATCCTCAGCCCCAGCTCTATGACCCAAGCCCAGCCCCATCCCCATCCCCAGCCCCATCCCCAGCCCCAGCTCTATGACCCAAGCCCAGCCCCATCCCCAGCCCCAGCCCCAGCTCTATGACCCAAGCCCAGCCCCATCCCCAGCCCCAGCCCCATCCCCAGCCCCATCCCCAGCCCCATCCTCAGCCCCAGCTCTATGACCCAAGCCCAGCCCCATCCCCAGCCCCATCCCCAGCCCCATCCTCAGCCCCAGCTCTATGACCCAAGCCCAGCTCCATCCTCAGCCCCAGCTCTATGACCCAAGCCCAGCCCCATCCCCAGCCCCATCCCCAGCCCCAGGTCTATGACCCAAGCCCAGCCAACGAAGCAAACGGTGGATCCCCCTGACCCAGACATCTGGCCTGGCTGTAACCTGGCTGCTCCTCTGGCCCTCTGCCCCAAGCCCATGAGCCTCCAGGAGTGAAATAGTGGGTGAGAAAAAAAAGAATAGCCTTCTTTCATGTCCCGTAAGGGAATGTTGCAAACTTTAGCTGGGTACCCCCCCCCCCCCCCCCCCCCCCCCCCCACCAGCCCCCATTCACCCAAACAAGGATGCCACAGTGAGTCAGCTTTAATGGGGGGATAATATAGTGGTGCGCTTAGATGTTTTCGTAACCTCAGGAGTACCCCGACCGGCACATGAGGACAAGTGTGTGTGTGTGTGTGTGTGTGTGTGTGTGTGTGTGTGTGTGTGTGTGTGTGTGTGTGTGTGTGTGTGTGTGTGTGTGTGTGTGTGTGTGTGTGGACGACTCCCCGCCTTATCGACCTCCAGCCGGAGGTGTCTGGTTGCTCGTTATGTGGATCCAATCTGGAGTGCTCACACTAGCAATCTGTTTGATCACAGCAGTGAGGAGTATGATAATCACTGGAGGTTGTGGAGAACGTCTGGTCCAGAAAGAGCTACACACACACACACACACACACACACACACACACACACACACACACACACACACACACACACTCTCACACACACACACACACACACACACACACACACACACACACACACACACACACACACACACACACACACACACGTGAGTGTGGGCACGCACGCATGCTTGCACACACTGCCAGCCCCACTATATTTGTTCAGATGTGTACAGTTATTCTTCTACATGAGGAAAAATAATACGGACCTGTTTAGCCCCTGGTCTGACACATTGCAGCTTTGCTTATAAATTCTCCAGTAGGAGAATTATTGCTCCTGAATGGCTCATCAGTTTCTGTCAGATCAGTGCAACAGAAGGAAACTGTAATCTACTATAAGAATATTTCTTGACATGTTGAAAATTACAGCCATTAGAATTTATCGCTTCCGAATTTGGCACAGTTCACTAAAAAGCACTCAATTGATATTATCAGTAGTACATTTATTTACCAGATGAAACTTCTCTCAAATAATCTCAGAAAAGTGTTTGTTTATGTTATTTGTTGAATACTGAGAGCCTCCAGCTGTCAAAACCACTTGTCTAGACTCGGCGCTCTTGAACATGAAAAACAATTTAACTCACTCTACAGGTCAAGGAGGCCCTCCCATCGTGCTGTGACTCCGTCCATTAAGCTTTCAAGCCTTCACAACACGGCATTACCGTTATGCAATTATATCTTCATAAAAGAATTGAATTCTAAACTCAGTTTGTGATGCAAAGTCCTCCTAATTCCCCTTGAACTCGGAATACGTTTTCCCCTGTAATGACAACACCAGCGGCGGTGGTGGTTTGTCACGGACAAATTGAAACGGGTGGCTATTTCATAAAATTGGTTATAATTGTGGGAAAACATAAACTGACCGTGACCAGATGATCACAGAGAAAAAGGGTGTGTGTGTGAGAGAGTGTGTATCACAGGAGGTTGGTGGCACCTTAATTGGGGAGGACGGGCTCGTGGTAATGGCTGGAGCGGAATAGGTGGAATGGTATCAAATAGAAGAAACATGGTTTCTATGTGCTTTCTGCCATTCCATTCGCTCCGTTCCAGCCGTTATTGTGAGCCGTCCTCCCCTCAGCAGCCTCCACTGGTGTGTGTGTGTTCGCGTATCGTGTATCGTGTGTGCATGCCTGTTTGTGTGCTTGCGTGCTCAAGTGTGTGTGGAAACATTTGCAGGCAGATGGAATTTGACGTGGAAACAAGATGGCGCCCTTCCTGTTGTTTTCTTTCTATGGGCAGAGAGAGACGTTGAGGAGGGCTGATGATGCTAACGCTGACAGAGCTGTCACTAATGCTGTCTATTAGCAGTGTTTTGGTAACTCTAGTAGTCGGACAGCGTTACGTAGTTCAGGATGCCGGTGTGAGTGTGTGTGTCATGCAATATGACAGTCCAACAAGAGTGTTTTTTCACTTCCCTACTCTCTTGCACATTTTTATGGAGCAAAAGGTTTTTTCTAAAGGCAACGGTGAAGCAACAAGTGTGCATCAAACTCATCAAACATCACTCTCTTTCATACTTTCGCTCTCTCTCTCTCTCTCTCTCTCTCTCTCTCTCTCTCTCTGTCTCTCTCTCTCTATTTCTAGCAGTGGTGATATTTGACTCTGCAGAGGCAATCCCTCATCTTACATGGGCTCCAGCTATAGCATAAAGGGTATTAGCGTTTAAGTGTGAAGGCAATCTGGCGTCTCACAGAGATTTGGTTGGACTTAGCAGGGCCACTTTCGGGGCAAGCATCCAGGGGAGTCACCGCGACTGCTATTGAAACCAGGGGCGCGTTTAGCAAACGCTGTTGAATGTTTGAGATAGATATGTCATGAACAGCTATGTCACAGAGGCACGTTTGGTCTGTCTACCGTATTTGTGTTGAACCATTCTAGACCATTAGCCTATTGAACATGCCAGGTTGGTTATTGTACTGTGTTTAACTGCAATGTTCAGATAGCACACTTAGGATATAACTAATACCATAGGACATGATTTAGGCTACCAGTGCTGAGTGAACTAGCGTAGGTCAGTCTCTTGTTTCCGCCCCATATATTTAATTGAAAAGAGGCACTTTTGTATCAATTATACTTGTAGGACTGCAGTTAGTAAACTACAATGGCTGCATAAAGATGTCCTCCCTCCTTCTGCCGTCTATCCAGATCTAAAAGCAAGATCAAAGCAACGCATGTTTTTAACCATTTCAAAATGGATTCTTTGATTTATCTGCCAAGTAGGAAAACTGTCCGTTTTTGCAATTTCCCCCCACAAAGATGATCTTATGAGCTGGGAATGATAGATTGGACTCCGAAGGGTATTTGGGAACAAGCCATTGCTTCTGTTTCAAACAATGGACCAGTGTATTCAAATCCAGCTTATTGGCACTGATTGCTTTTACTCCATGTATTATCACTAGTGGTTTTCCTCTGTAGCAGATACACTGTGAATTCCATGGATTAGATATTTGGTTACTTTAGTAGCCAACTGGATTAACAACTCATGAAGTAACGCATTTTCATATTCTTGGAAAAACCTAGATCCCCCATATCAAAAGGAAAATGGCAACCCTCTTTCATCAGTTTATTCATTACGTAATCATACTAGATTTTAGGCTATACCAAGGGATCCATAAGAGGCCGTTTTGCTCCAATCTCTGATATAATAAAACATTTGATACAATATCATGGTTCATTTCCAGACAATACTTATATCATTGTTTACTCTTCATACATTTCCCCTAGCCAGGACTGCAGTGAGTGAGTGGTCCGTCATTAAATAATAGGGGCCAGTAGGCCTGCCTGGTTGGTAGAGCCCAGCTCTAACCCCAGCCAGAGAGAGATGGAAAGGATTCGGTCCAGATTGCAGATTAAACATGAGGGGGTAATTAGGCCCTAAAGAGAGGAGCTAAATTAACCTCCAAACCAAGACTCCTGTTGTTTTTAGTCCTTCTGGAAAATGTGGATTTTCTGATGATAGCCATTTAAAGGTGTCAGTGCAGAGCCGGGGTTAAATTAGAGAGGGGAGGCCACTACACGCACACGCACACACACACACACACACACACACACACACACACACACACACACACACACACACACACACACACACACACACACACACACACACACACACACACACACACAGTCTAAACAAGCAATCTTCTCCATTATCAACAGTCTGACAGCCTAATAGGGCCAGGACAACTAACCGGTCACATGACCAGGAAGCCTGACGCCCTCGCCACGGTGACAAAAGACCGACGGCTATCATTGAGGGCGGGTAGGAGGTTTGCGGTGCGTGGTGTGTTTGCCGCCCTGGCGCCACCTCTTAAATTCCTTAAAAACATTACCATGGAGATACCAATAGATGTAGTATGGGTCCAATTTGATATCCATTGATTTTATCACGAGGTTTCTGAGGTATGATACCTTGATAAAATACATAGCGAAACTAAATATCCATTCGTAGGAATAAATATATACTACATACCACATGAATGTTACATGTTTTCTTATTGTTGCATTATCAAAAGATGTAGGCAAATTGTTTCGATATTGTCAAGAGATAAATGTTCAGCCTCTGTACAAAAACCTTTAACTTTTGGGGCCATGACAACTAAAGCAAAAACTACCATGAAGGTTCAAGAGGTTATAAAGGTAAATGATTTCATCTGCTGTGACCAGAGACCAGGGTATGGAAGCAGACGTGTAGACCAACCAATGGCGTCGTGATGAGTCCGGTCGGTCCATTTTCTCCCTCAGAGAGGTGGAAACGGCTAGTTAGAGTGCTTCATCTCCAGAGACGCCTCAACACTCCCCTCCCCTGCTTTTAAGTAGAACCTTCTGCCCTTCAGTCAGCCCTCAGAGCTTACATAGCCCTGGAAAGCATGTACACACACAGGCGCGCGCACACACACACACACACACACACACACACACACACACACACACACACACACACACACACATACACACACACACACACACACACACACACACACACACACACACACACACACACACACACACACACACACACACACACACACACACACACACACACACACCGCCCTGGAAAGCGGGCAGCACCAGGGACAGGCATAGGCAGCTGGAGTTTGTCAAGCATGGCCAGGGACATTCTTGTTAGTGTAGTGTAACCTTTTCTCCACTCACACAGATAACACTGGCACCTAGCTGGCCCTCTAATCTCCTACCACTACCAGTGGGTTGGGAGTTGGGAGCTGGGACTGGGAGCTCCATAACTCCAGGGGCAAGAGGGGGTTAACTTATTCCACCAGCCCAGCAGTGGGCCACCGTGGTTGGGGTAGCAGGGGGTGGCAGAGGATGGCCTGGGAAGGGGGGGAGCCTGACGGACCCACGTTTCTGGTGACCTCACTAAGGATGGAAAGTGTCTGGCTGCTGGGATAGGGAGATTATTTATTGCTTATCTTGTGAGATCCTTAGCGTGGCTCTTTGGTGGAAGAACAACATCGGTTACTGTTCCTAGCTAGTTGACTTGACTCTTGTATCTCTGCTGTAGCCCTATGATTCATGGCTGTAGTGTGTTTCATAATGGGGACAGTGTTTGACCTCATTCTTTTTCGGGGTATCTTATCGCAAAAACAACTTGTTATAGAAAAAATGATATATTCTGATGTAATTCTTAAGTTGAATTTCCTTTTATTGTATTTAAGATAGAGTTTGATTGACTTTATTTGTGCATTGGCTACTTATGGCATATGAATGTGTGTCTGTTTAAAGAAATGAATCTACGTTTTCTGTACCTGATTTTGTACATATTAAAGGTAATGAAGTCAAAGCTGAAAAGACTTCATTCCTGTCACAATCCCAGGAATATTCCTCCACCCTACTCTGGGTTCAAGGGCCTTACTGCCGTATGGGGAGAGAGGGTGGAAGGGGGAAGGGGTGTAGGGTGTAAAGGTAGTGGGGAACACAGGGGGGCGGTAGTTTGGTGGGGGGGGGGCTGTAGGAGAACCTGACATGTGTAGTCCAGATGCCCAGTGTAGTGGAGGTGGGCGTGAGGCGGTCTAGCGCTAGCTGACAATGTCTGCGTCCCTATTCCCTGCATAGTGCACTACTTTTGATCAGAGCCCTATTGGCCCTAGTGAATTATATAGGGATTAGGGTACCATTTGGGACCGGGACAATAATACAGGGGACAGCGAGAGAGAGGCCTAGTACACCTCATCACCCTGCGACGCCGGCTAATTGATTTCACAATTATACCCCCCCCCCCCCCCCCCCCCACTCCTCCGCCCCCCTCCCAGATGATATTTCTGAATAGTAATGTTGAAAGGCGGCCGTAAAAATATCCGGGGATACAGGGTGTGCCAGGCTTTCATCCAACAGAATCTCCTCTCTCTCTTTCTCTTTTGTTCATTCTCTCACTCTCTCTCTCTTTCGCTCTCTCTTTCTCGTTTGTTCATTCTCTCTCTCTCGTTTTGTTTTATGCGTTCAAAGCTGGCACACCTGAACTTTTGTCATGCGTAATCCTCCCTCACCCACCACCCCCAAACCCCATTTCCTCCACCCTTCCTCGCCAACCCACACCCTTCTAAAAAAAGCAAAAAGCAAAAAGAAAAAACTCAAAATGGGAACCATATTGTTACTTCCCTTCCCTCGGTCCCTTTTCTCAGTCCACATAAGGATTCCAACCTTAACCGTAACTGAACACGGATCGAAGAATTCCGACATTCTGCATCATCATAATCAAATGAGGTGTGTTCACATGGGTCCCGACCGGCGAGGATAAATCCCGGGTTGTGCCGGGCGCCGTGACACGTCCGATCGCTCTGCGCCCCCTCCGCCTCTCAGGGTCTTCCTTCTCCCAGGGCCCCAGAGTGGAAATCAAAGCCAGGGGGAAAGAGATGGAGATGACCAGAGAGTCTAGCTGTCTCTGACTACTCAATCGCCTCTCCTCTCCTCCACCTTTTGAACCCTAAGGCAGAGTGCAGACTAGAACCACTCTAACTGCCGGGAGTCTGGGGGCCTGGCTGGCTGACTTCTGTGTGAGCAAGGACTTACTGACTGAGAAGGAGGAGAGATAAAAGTAATCTGCCATGAATATGAATGGGTTTGGATGGAATGAAGTTATTCTCAGGATAGAAATAGAATCACAGTGGTCTATGTTTTTTTTCAACTGTTCTAGTGATGATATTTCTATGCTTCTCAGCGTGTTTGTGGTGACTAGTGAGTTGAATGTGGAGGACGGGGTCTGCTCCAGCGTGACTGCCTATCTATCTCTGAGAAGACAGGAAGTATTTATCAGTACTGTGTGGAAACAAGATAAACAAACTCAAAAGGACTGATGATGGGACACAAGTCTTTCCATTGATGTCGCGCATGAGAGCAGAGAGGCTTATGATGCTGATTAGGAGTCTTTCTTTTATCTTCACATTTTGTGTCATCTGACATTTTCGTGTCTGCTTTTTGATATAGAGATTCAGAACAGCACAGTCCGAAACAGATAAGTAAAATCGAAGGAAAAATGTGAATTGGTAATGTAGCTTTGAGCTAAAAGTTCAAATATGGAGCTTGCTTACCACCAGCTGTAGTGTTGAATGTAGCAACAGAGCACTTGCCATTGCAGTGGTAGGAACTATCTATCATGATTAGCTAGTGACACATTTTTCTTGCTCCCCGTGGCTAATGCAGGGAAAATGGGCAGGGGCACCTGGCAGAGATGAGGCACCCCCCCTCCACACACACACAAATACACACAGATGAGCGCCATTTGACCTTGGCACACTAGATTGGCACAATGCCCCTCTCCATATTAGCCTGGTCCATGTGTAAATATTTCCCCTGGTTACACAGCCTGTTGATCGTTCCGATCTTTCCATATTTATATTGTATTCAAAACATTTATTATCGGGTCAGGTGCAAATTGTGAATGGAAAGCAACGCAATGTGGAATAAAAGTGTTGCACCATTCCATCATCCATTAAATATCGGCATGATTTATCGACATTCTGTGAATCTCAAAATAAACAGTGACAATATTAATCTATCCACAGTGTGGCCTGGCGCTGTGCATTTCCTGTTTTGTGTGTGTGTCTGTGTGTGTGTGTGACAGGGACGTACACAGTCCAGGCCAGCCCTATGCAGCCACTATTAATAATACGGAGCTCTCTGACACTCTGGGAGAAACCTCATCAAACAACTCCATCGTAAAAAAAACGAGAGGAAGAAAAGTTAAAAAAAGAAAAGAAGAAAAAAAAACTGAGAATTAGATGAATTAACCGTCAGAGCAGAATGACTGTGCTGTACAAAACAGAGGAAGTATAACCCATGTACAGCCGTATGAGTGGGAGACTCATTCATCTGCCGCGGTTAACTCTCCTTCTGATTTACGGCCTGTTCGCCTTGATTAAAAGTCATTTAAAAGATTGATTGCAATAGAGCTATTTATTAAATCAATGAAATAATAGCGGCTGCGTGATAGCGTCATAGAGCTCATCTGTCACGCCCTGACCGTAGAGAGCCTTTTTATTTCTCTATTTGGTTAGGTCAGGGTGTGAGTTGGGTGGGCATTCTAGATTATGTATTTCTATGTTGGCCTGATATGTTTCCCAATCAGAGGCAGCTGTCTTTTGTTGTTTCTGATTGGGGATCATATTTAGGCAGCCCTTTTCCCACCTGTGATTGTGGGATCTTGTTTTTGTATAGCTACTGTGAAGCCTGCAGAACTTTACGTTCGTTTTGTATTTTTCTTTGTTTTGTTCGGTGTTCATCTATTAAAAGTAAGATGTACGCTTACCACGCTGCACCTTGTTCTCCTTCTTACGACGAACGTGACATCATCACTATAAACCACATTCTTTAACCCTTTAGTTGCATAATGGGCTATGTGCACAACGATTGTGAAGCTATTATAACTCATTGCAGAGAAGTCTATTGGTGGCTGTTGTCGGTGGTGACCCTGTTGCTAAGGCAATCATCACCTTAAAACCACAAAATGACCTATGACCTTTCTGCTCCCTTCCCTACACAGAGCAGAGGCCTACACTCGGATACCCCACACCACCGACTTTAATGGAGGCTTCTCTTTCTATCAGTAAAATAATACATGCCAGAAAAATATTTTCTTAGTAATATATTAGCTAATCAAAATAGTTTGACAGCCGATATGAAAGTTAGATATGACAGGCCAAATGTGTCAGAGTGTGCGCCATATATTTTGACATTGCAATGCCTTGATACAACTGTTTTTAATTTGAGTAGTGGTTCTGTAAAAAGACACGCAATATACCGGGTGATCGAATACATTTATCATGGACCAGTGACTCATTCCCAGTCAAACTCACGTCGTCTAACGTCAGCTAAATAAATCACAGCGTTAACTACGACAGTGGATCTGTTTCATGTTAGAATATAAATCAACGATATACCCGACGTTATAATCCGGATATAACCAGGTTATCAAACCCTTCTCTCCATCTCCATGTCCACTTCCAAGAACAACCACACACACACACACACACACACACACACACACACACACACACACACACACACACACACACACACACACACACACACACACACACACACACACACACACACACACACACACACACACACACACACACGTGCATTAAGCATCAATTACACATCGCCCAAATCCAGTTAACCCTATGGTAATAAACCCAAACCCTTGCCCAGGGGCTAGTCAGGTCCCAGAACCACATAGGGGACAGGGTTAAGTGAATTAAAGCAGGGCCAGCAAGGTATCTGGTGAGTGTCAGAGGGCCAGGGGGCCGTCTGGTCCGGCAGCGCTGATTTCACTACACAGTGATTTGGCCCCCCTCTAGTGTTGTTGATAGTGATGGTGATAGTCCACCTTCACTGATATCCTATCCCGTTCCTGTATTCCCCCGCCGTTGGCTGGTTGGGGTCAGTTCCATATCAATTCAGGGAGTATACTGAACTTCTAATTTCAATTTTGCTCAATGTTTCTCTATTAGAAAAATGTGGAATTTCAATTTGAATTAAAAAGGAACTGACCCCAACCCTGCTGGACACAGACGACAGACGGACATACGGACAATGGTCAAATGAGGGTCTGTGTGTTTGTGTGTTTTTGGCCGGGGTGGAAATGGAAATGGGGTTTGAGAGCCGACTGCACCGAACAGCACTCTGATTCAATTAGCAGTACACAGCAATCAGTCGTTGGCTCTTTTCTGATTTATAGTTTCCTGTTTCCCCCTTCTCTCTCTCTCTCTCTTTCTCTCTGTCTCTCTGTCTCTCTCTCTGTGCCCTCTCTCTCTTTCTGTGCCCTTTCTGTCTCTCTCTCTTTCTCTGCCCTGCCCACTGCCCTCTCTGATACTGTGTAAAGAGGTTTCAGAGTCCAACTGACCAAAACAGTCCTAACCCTCCTTATCAGTCAGTAGCCTAGGGCATCTAGGCTGCTAACTGGCGGGTCATTACTAACTGTATTTATTTAAACATGAGAAACGCTTCCTTCAGGGCAATTAGGGAAATCCTCAATGGCTCGTTGAAGAGGACTAAGGCTTTGGAACTCTTTGCAGGAAAAAGAAAAGGGGATATTTTGCATTTGAAGATGATGAGGGTATATGATACCACACACTCTGGGCGGACAAGAAAATCATTTATAATCGAGCAGGCGGGAGACGGGGCAGCATAATGGGGGCCTTTGAGAGGCGGCAGTGCCACCCACAGTCACAGAGGGTTGCCGTGGCCGCCGACATGAAAGCTGGCACGGGGGTAACCTCTGGGTTGCAGTGAGATGCTTCCTCTAATGGCTAATGACTGGTGTATGACCCAAATAGAAAAACACAAAGGGGATTCAGAAATAAGTACGGCTATACATGGTGTCATTTCAATTTCTCTACCGTAGGGACATTAACACACACACACACACACACACACACACACACACACACACACACACACACACACACACACACACACACACACACACACACACACACACACACACTGTAATGGTTCACCAGTCAAATGAAACCTTAAAAGGAGACACAAAGATAACGAGATGGCAAACAAAATTGTAGTTATCAGTGTGTTTCAGTGGGAGTCTGTATTCGATGGAGTGTGCGTGTGTTGTTTTTGTGGGAGTCTGCGCTCGTTGGAGTGTGTGTGTGTGTGTGTGTGTGTGTGTGTGTGTGTGTGTGTGTGTGTGTGTGTGTGTGTGTGTGTGTGTGTGTGTGTGTGTGTGTGTGTGTGTGTGTGTGTGTGTGTGTGTGTGTGTGTGTGTGTTGTTTTTGTGGTAGTGTGCTCTCGTTGTGGTGAGTCCACCAAACTATTCACGACCTGGATATCCAGCAAGCATCCTCTTGCAGTGTTCTGGCGAATCTCACTTTACTGTAACTGCTTAACATGAGCTCTTTAAAACAGCTGATGGTAAATTACTTTGTTGTGCTTTCATTAACAGTACAAGGAAATATTCAGAATGTAATATCACTGTGGCAACTATATTATTTGCAACATAATATATATATATTATTTTTCATTCTCTCCTTTGGATATATACAGATGATTTAGCAGAAACGTGTTACATTGCCAGAGCCTTTCCAGAAAAAGAAATGGAATGCAGTAGAAATGATTTCATCTTAAGTAATGCATACGCAATAAACAATCAGATATTTTCATATGCATTTAACTGGATATTATCTAGCTGATTATCTTGTGCTTTAGTGAAATCTGAGTCTAACCCTTCTCAAGTTATGTTTGAAAAATTTTTTCATGCATTTGCAGCAACATTTACAGTATAAAAAGAAAGGAGGACCAAGACACTCTTCATATAATTAATTAAAATGCCTTTATTAGTATGGCATGTTCAATAGAAACAAAGTATTAAAAAATCTGACGCGTTTCGGCTGCATGGCCTTCGTCAGGGAGTACAAAAAAAATAATACAATGTCCTCTTTTGAACAGCTTTTCCAATTAGCCCTAATTAGAAGAGGGAGTGGTTACAAAATTGATTGGACACACCTAGTAAGCAATACTACACACATTAAAAAGTTAAATACTGTAGCTATGTTATCATAAAAATACAACTCCAAGCTAGAAGTATCAGGACACTTAGAAAGGTAGTTCTAACCTTAAATATGACTGGGAGAAGTGTCAAGAATAAGAAAGCAATATATTCCATAGTACACTAGAAAACAGCAAAACATGAACAACAACAGTCTAAACATAGCTGAGGGCAATTGAGCAAAATGTCCACTAGATAACAGCAAATGGACCTATCACAACCCTACAGGAAGGATGAGAAATCCATATATTCATTTAAACCAGGGTATTTAGTGGCCTGTAGTTTGTAAATCCCAAAACTTTCCCTTTGGTTTAACTGTTTAAGACGGTCCCCTTTTCTAATAGAGGCCGGAATATGATCAATACCCATAGGTTGTAGGGAGGCAGGGTTGCCATGGTCTCAGGACTTGTAGTGCCTTGCCATGGGGTAGTCTTCATTGTCTACCCTTATGGCGTACTTGTGTTCCGCTAAGCGGTCTTGAAGGCGTCTCTTTGTCCGTCCAATGCAGAACACCTTGCACTGTGGACATTCCAATCTATAGATGACATGAGTGGTTTTGCTGTTAATGAAATGCTTGACGTAATACTCCATTTTGGAAGCTGTGTCAACAAAATATTTCTTCTGTGCAATATTTCTGCAATGGTTGCAATGGTTACATTTAAAAGAGCCCTTGGGTTTGTGGTCAAGCCAAGTTTTTTGAGAGTCACCCGGAAGATAACTGTGGACTAATTTGTCCTTTAGGGTAGGACATCTCTTAAAGCTTATGACTGGTGGCTCAGGAAAGACTTGGCGTAGTAGCGTATCACTTTGGATGATTCCCCAATTATTTTTAATGATTCTTTTAATGTTCTCTGCTTCAGTGCTGTATTTTGTAACAAAATACACTCTCTCTGATGTATCACGAGGCACTCCCTTTCGCAACAAGTTCTCTCTGTCAAGTAATCCAGCCCTTATACCTGCATCTTTCAGGACCTGGACGTTGTAGCCCCGATTCAAGAAGCGATTCTCCAATTCAGCAGATTTGACATTGTAGTCTGTTTCTTGATCACAAATTCTGCGGACTCTTTGGAATTGGCCATATGGAATATTCTCTTTTAGTCTTTTGGGGTGAAAGCTGTCTGCCCTCAGAATGGTATTCCCATCTGAAAGCTTCCTAAAGATTGATGTGTGCAAACAACTTTTGTCATTTTTTACTAATGTCGAAGTCCAAAAAAGTGAATGTTATCATTACTGTACTCCATAGTTAGTTTGATGTTAGGGTTAATGCTGTTAAGGTATTGGTGGAAGGAAATAAGTTCATCTTCTGAGCCGGACCAAAACAGGCAAACATCATCAATATAGCGTCCCCACCATATAATCCGGTCAAAGAAATGGTTATTAGAAGGATCCAAAATGAAGTCATTTTCCCATTTCCCCAAGTACAAACCAGCATAGGAAGGGCTGTAGCAAGCTCCCATGGCACAACCTTTGACCTGTTTAAAAATACGGTCCTGAAAGATAAAGATGTTATGATTAAGAGTCCATTAATTCAGTGAGACAATGAATTCTGTAGGAGGCATCTCAGTTTCAGGTCGGGTACTCAAGAAATGGTGCATAGCTGTCAAACCTTGTTCATGTTCAATGGTGGTGTATAGAGACTCCACATCCATGGTGACTAAAAAGGAAGCTATATTGTTCAATTCCTTAATTTTGTTCAACACATCTGTGGTATCTTGAAGATAGGCTGGGAGTGACGTCAGAAAAGGCTTAATAAAGTAATCAATGTACTTAGAGATGGGTTCTGTCAGACTTTCATTACCACTAATGACTGGCCTGCCTGGGAGATTTTCAAGATTTTTGTGGACTTTTGGTAGAAGGTAAAAAGAAGCCATACGTGGACTGCCATTGAAAAGAAATTTGAACTCATTGTCTGAAATGTAGCCATTCTCCTTAGCTTCTGTGAGGATCCCTTTCAATTCAGTTTTTAGGTCCTCTGTAGGGTTGAAGGTAAGAGATTGGTAGAATTCATCATTGTCTAATTGACGGTAGGCTTCTGTCACATATTTGTCTTTACTCCACACTACTGTAGCGCCACCTTTGTCTGCTTTTTTAACCACAATCCGTTCATTTTTGGACAATGATTCAACTGCATCCCTCTCTGTCTTAGAAAGGTTACGTCGTGATTGGTTGGAGTGAATTTTACCCTTAAACAGATTCTCCACATCAAAATTCACCTTCTTTGCAAATGTATTTAGTGTGGCATTCTGGACAATGGGACAAAAAGTGGACTTGGGCTTAAAAGGTGGTTTTGAGGGAACAGAAGCTGCCTGACCTGAGACACTGGCGTCTGTAGTTGGAGAGATGTTTTGCTTGTACCAAGCCTTCAGATGTAGATTCCTGTAGAAATGAAATAGGTCAATCTTTGTATTAAATTCATTAGTTGAATATGTGGGGGCAAAGGACAGTCCTTTAGACAATACCATTATACAATCATCAGAAAGGGGTTCTCCAGTCATGCAGGTTCCTCAACAAGAGAGGGAGAGGATGCGGAAGAGGCCAACACAAAGGTGGAGGTAGAAATCAAGACTATCCAACCACATGGAGCAGGACCAGAACAAGGCTGTGATCAACATTTCTATAGAACACCTTTCTGATGATTGTATAAGGGTATTGTCTAAAGGACTGTCCTTAGCCCCCACATATTCAACTAATGAATTTAATACAAAGATTGACCTATTTCATTTCTACAGGAATCTACATCTGAAGGCTTGGTACAAGCAAAACATCTCTCCAACTACAGACGCCAGTGTCTCAGGTCAGGCAGCTTCTGTTCCCTCAAAACCACCTTTTAAGCCCAAGTCCACTTTTTGTCCCATTGTATAAGGGCTGGATTACTTAACAGAGAGAACTTGTTGCGAAAGGGAGTGCCTCGTGATACATCAGAGAGAGTGTATTTTGTTACAAAATACAGCACTGAAGCAGAGAACATTAAAAGAATCATTAAAAACAACTGGGGAATCATCCAAAGTGATACGCTACTACGCCAAGTCTTTCCTGAGCCACCAGTCATAAGCTTTAAGAGATGTCCTACCCTAAAGGACAAATTAGTCCACAGTTATCTTCCGGGTGACTCTCAAAAAACTTGGCTTGACCACAAACCCAAGGGCTCTTTTAAATGTAACCATTGCAACCATTGCAGAAATATTGCACAGAAGAAATATTTTGTTGACACAGCTTCCAAAATGGAGTATTACGTCAAGCATTTCATTAACTGCAAAACCACTCATGTCATCTATAGATTGGAATGTCCACAGTGCAAGGTGTTCTGCATTGGACGGACAAAGAGACGCCTTCAAGACCGCTTAGCGGAACACAAGTACGCCATACGGGTAGGCAATGAAGACTACCCCATGGCAAGGCACTACAAGTCCTTAGACCATGGCAACCCTGCCTCCCTACAAGCTATGGGTATTGATCATATTCCGGCCTCTATTAGAAAAGGGGACCGTCTTAAACAGTTAAACCAAAGGGAAAGTTTTGGGATTTACAAACTACAGGCCACTAAATACCCTGGTTTAAATGAAGATATGATTTCTCACCCTTCCTGTAGGGTTGTGATAGGTCCATTTGCTGTCATCTAGTGGACATTTTGCTCAATTGCCCTCAGCTATGTTTAGACTGTTGTTGTTCATGTTTGGCTGTGTTCTAGTGTACTATGGAATATATTGCTTTCTTATTCTTGACACTTCTCCCAGTCATATTTAAGGTTATTTATAAGTGTCCTGATACTTCTAGCTTGGAGTTGTATTTTTATGATAACATAGCTACAGTATTTAACTTTTTAATGTGTATAGTATTGCTTACTAGGTGTGTCCAATCAATTTTGTAACCACTCCCTCTTCTAATTAGGGCTAATTGGAAAAGCTGTTCAAAAGAGGACATTGTATTATTTCTTTGTACTCCCTGACGAAGGCCATGCAGCCGAAACGCGTCAGATTTTTTAATACTTTGTTTCTATTGAACATGCCATACTAATAAAGGCATTTTAATTAATTATATGAAGAGTGCCTTGGTCCTCCTTTCTTTTTGATGACCAATTCACCCCTTTTACCAAAGAGCACCTTCTGTCTACCAAAATGTACTATTGTATACCTTAGTACCGCTTCCCTTCCTCCTCTTTCTAACATTTACAGTATGTTCATTACATGAATCCAATTATGAAATGACATCGGCCTGTTAGGAAACAGTCATTTCAGACCTCCCTATCAGGTATAAGTGCCGGGCGGTCGGTGGTCCAGCTGTGACCCCCTGGGGGCCAGGTCATCCTGACAGTCTTAATGTCCCCCCATCAGGCTGGTCAGGCGTCTAGCAGCTGGTCTATACAGCCACCGGCCCCTACCCGGACTAGTCCACTAAAGCAGCTGATTTAAGGCCGTTTGTGACATCAAGGCTGCTGCAGTGGCCATTCAGGCTCCTAATCATGTTAGCTCCCCTCAACGACCAGACGGCCCTCCATCCTCCTTTCTCTCTGATGACTAATCAAAGGCCAAAGGGATGACTGGGACCGCGGTCTGCGCATGGCTGGCCTGGTTCACGTACTGTCGACTCAGGGATGACCGACCGACCGGCTGGTGTGATCACAGTGATCAGATAAGGGAGCAGAGCTTCTGATAGCAGCAGGCTCAACGAGCCACAACCTCACAGAACCCAGCCAGCCCAACAGTTACTAAATAGGGCCTGGGTTCAATCAATCAGCCACAAGTGGTGGCTCTTAGTTTTCTGCTATCTTGATTTTATCTAGAAATCTCCCCTGTGCGTAATGGTGAAACGATTGGACACTTCACTAATGCTGTAAAATGACTGAGTGAAAGCGAAACCCCTAGTATATCTTGAGAACGAAATTCAGAGGACTTTTTATTGTGTTCTAAAACACCAGTAAATAAATTAGTAGGCTAATCCTGTAAATACAGTATGTAGCCTTGTATATTCATCCTGGTAAACGATGTGCATAATTATAATGAAATGTAACCTTGGGAGATATGCTACATAATTATTACATTTACACATGTATAACAGACTTGTGTCCCAATAATATCGCCCGAATATAATACAGCGATTTATGGTGAACATTTCAAAATGTTATATAAGACACAATAAACTATAGCCTTCACGTCCTGTATGTATAAAACCACTGACAGTAAATGTATTGGGTTATTAAGGAGTTATCCCATCGCATAAAATTATAACACAATCAACAGAATGGATCTGTGTACACCTTAAACATGGAAACGCAGCCATATTATAAACCTTTGAGAGTATAATAAATACATCAATTACAAAAACTCTTAACACACCTCACCCTGAGAGAGACAGGGTCAGAGAAGGTAAAAGGCCTTCCCTCCCATCTCTCCATGGGGAAATCCGCCACTGCAGATTCTAGCGTCTCTCTCACACACACACGCACGCACGCACGCGCACGCACGCACGCACGCACGCACGCACGCACGCACATACTCCTGCACAATTTATTTTTTTATTTTTTTTTATTTCACCTTTATTTAACCAGGTAGGCAAGTTGAGAACAAGTTCTCATTTACAATTGCGACCTGGCCAAGATAAAGCAAAGCAGTTCGACAACATACAACAACACAGAGTTACACATGGAGTAAAGAACATACAGTCAAAAATACAGTAGAAAAAAAATAAGACTATATACAATGTGAGCAAATGATGTGAGATAAGGGAGGTAAAGGCAAAAAAAATGCCATGGTGGCAAACTAAATAAAGTATAGCAAGAAAAACACTGGAATGGTAGATTTGTAGTTTGAAGAAAGTTCAAAGTTCAAATCCAAATAATATGGTGCAAAGGAGCAAAATAAATAAAATAAATAAATACAGTAGGGGAAGAGGTAGTAGTTTGGGCTAAATTATAGATGGGCTATGTACAGGTGCAGTGATCTGTGAGCTGCTCTGACAGCTGGTGCTTAAAGCTAGTGAGGGAGATAAGTGTTTCCAGTTTCAGAGATTTTTGTAGTTCGTTCCAGTAATTGGCAGCAGAGAACTGGAAGGAGAGACGACCAAAGGAGGAGTTGGCTTTAGGGGTGACCAGAGAGATATACCTGCTGGAGCGCGTGCTACAGGTGGGTGCTGCTATGGTGACCAGTGAGCGGAGATAAGGGGGGACTTTACCTAGCAGGGTCTTGTAGATGACCTGGAGCCAATGTGTTTGGCGACGATTATGAAGTGAAGGCCAGCCAACGAGAGCATACAGGTCGCAGTGGTAGGTTGTATATGGGGCTTTGGTGACAAAACGGATGGCACTGTGATAGACTGCATCCAGCTTGTTGAGTAGGGTATTGGAGGCTATTTTGTAAATGACATCGCCGAAGTCGAGGATTGGTAGGATGGTCAGTTTTACGAGGGTATGTTTGGCAGCATGAGTGAAGGATGCTTTGTTGCGAAATAGGAAGCCAATTCTAGATTTCACTTTGGATTGGAGATGATTGATGTGAGTCTGGAAGGAGAGTTTACAGTCTAACCAGACACCTAGGTATTTGTAGTTGTCCACAAATTCTAAGTTTGAACCGTCCAGAGAAGTTATGCTGGATGGGCGGGCAGGTGCAGGCAGCGATCGGTTGAAGAGCATGCATTTAGTTTTACTTGTGTTTAGGAGCAGTTGGAGACCACGGAAGGAGAGTTGAATGGTATTGAAGACAATCAATGGAACACGCTCACCAACGGGCATGCACGCGCACACACACACACACACTGACCTTTGATATTATAATAGTCATCGAATTCCGTCGTAGATCCCTTTAAACATCAACGTTAGGATAATATGGGAGTAATGGGGGAATGGACAACACTTTGATATTTAAATATATGAAGAGAATCTCAGGTGAGATGTCTGTTTCCCTGTAAGCTGCTCTGTTCTAGGTTGAATTAAAAGCCTGTCAGACAGACATGGTATCTCCTTTGGTAGAGAGGATGTCCGACATACAAATAAAATGACTAGAACGGATATTCTCATTCAAATCAAATCAAACTTTATTTGCCACATGCGCCGAATACAACAAGTGTAGACATTACCGTGAAATGCAAGTCAATATTCCTGTGATGAGGGCCTTTTCTCCCGTTCTAGTAGTTCTTTTTCTATAGTGGGCTCAGCATCGACTCCTCTGCCTGCCTAGTCTGCCTGCCTGCCTGTCTGTCTGTCTGTCTGCCTGTCGGTTGGTCTGTCGGCCTGTCTGTCTGCATGTCTGCTTGTCTGCCTGGCTGCCTATAGCAGAAGTCTCCAACAGGTCTATCGCTAGATACCAGTAGCTCGTAGCCCACCTATGAGTAGCTCGTAGCCCACCTATGAGTAGCTCGTAACCCACCTATGAGTAGCTCGTAGCCCACCTATGAGTAGCTCGTAGCCCACCTATGAGTAGCTCATAGCCCACCTATGAGTAGCTCGTAGCCCACCTATGAGTAGCTCGTAGCCCACCTATGAGTAGCTCGTAACCCACCTATGAGTAGCTCGCCAAACTATTTCTGAAAGTATGTGCAATTTCTCACGTGTTCCATCGCAAACAAATTTCACAAGTATCAGACACAAGCTCCCAGCTACAATCTAATGAACGCAACATTGACATTATCCCACCCCTGGTCAGCCACTATTGGCTTAAAAAGCCAAACCTAACACAATATCTGTCAATTAATTTCCAGCAATATTGTCCGTGTCTGTCACAGGGGTCGTGGAAAGGAGACCAAGGCACAGCGTGTAAAGTGCTCATTCTTTTTTTCTTTAATGAATACACCTCAACAAAAACAACAAACGACCGATAACAGTCCCGTCAGGTACACAAGACTAAACGGAAACAACTACCCACAAACCTCAAAGGAAAACAGGCTGCCTAAGTATGGCTTCCAATCAGAGACAACGAAAGACACCTGCCTCTGATTGGAAACCATACCCGGCCAAACATGGAAAAACAACACATAGAAATAGAAAACTAGAACACTCCCACATAGAAACGGAAAACCCAAAAACACACACAAAACAACCCCCTGCCCCGCCCTGACCATTTTACTATGGCAAATGACCTCTTTACCTGGTCAGGACGTGACAGTGTCTGTCTGCGTGGTGCAGGCATTTGTCTATGACTCCATGTGTAGCCAGTTGATGTGATAGCCATCTTGTAGGTTGACAGAAATACTTCTCAATGAAATGTTAACTGCAAAGTAGGATTACCTGGCAGAAGTATATCTTGAGTGAGTATATCATTTGTATCTACTACTTGTTATTAGCAAACTTTGCCAAGAAATGAGGAGCAGCAGTACGGAACCATCGCTAGACCTGCACATTAGACTGCACATTCCTCACTCACTAGACCTGCACATTAGACTGCACATTCCTCACTCACTAGACCTGCACATTAGACTGCACATTCCTCACTCACTAGACCTGCACATTAGACTGCACATTCCTCACTCACTAGACCTGCACATTAGACTGCACATTCCTCACTCACTAGACCTGCACATTAGACTGCACATTCCTCACTCACTAGACCTGCACATTAGACTGCACATTCCTCACTCACTAGACCTGCACATTAGACTGCACATTCCTCACTCACTAGACCTGCACATTAGACTGCACATTCCTCACTCACTAGACCTGCACATTAGACTGCACATTCCTCACTCACTAGACCTGCACATTAGACTGCACATTCCTCACTCACTAGACCTGCACATTAGACTGCACATTCCTCACTCACTAGACCTGCACATTAGACTGCACATTCCTCACTCACTAGACCTGCACATTAGACTGCACATTCCTCACTCACTAGATGCACAATTAAAGAGCCAGATGCACAACGAATTGGGGAATTACACAAAAAAATGAATGTGTTAGTTTTCTTCCAGACCTAAGAAAGAGGGTCTTCTAATGTGATTTAACCATTGACATGGACTCAGAACATACAATTTTGTTGTTTCTCTATAAAAAAAAATGTAATTTTGAGAGTGGAAAAACTAAAAGATATCTAAAACCAGGAAAAATCGAACTAAGAAAACATAATTTGTGAAAATATAAAACATATATTTTTTTATCCGATTTTTTAGGGCCCGCCTTAGAGTTGTTTATTAAACATTATTTTACCAGGTATATTGGCAGAAAACATAGTGTACAAGAGAAGGTAGTCCACTAAGGACCCGGGGAAGAGTTGCAAGGGAGAGGAGAAGAGAAGAAAATGCCTATTTGAAAGCTAGAAAATGTAATTATTTTAAAAAGTAGCTCTCATGCTAGAAAGGGTCTATAGCCTGCTGATAGAAATGTAATACTAGAGGCACCAGACATCAGACACACAAATTGGAGAGGTTGGAATCAGCCCCACAGCGGGGAAGAAATGCTGAATAGAGAAAGAAAATTCGACTTTAAATAGTAAAAAAATATAGTCAAAATTAAACACAGGAGGATGGGAAGCAGATACGGTCACAGGAAATTACAAACTCTTAGTTTACACGCATGCAGAGGTGAGGTAAAAAAAAAAGCTCTATTTTGCCATTTTAACAGGCCTGTAAAAGTTGTCTTTCGACTAACAAGGTAGGTTAACCCGCAAAGTACACTCACTCTGTCATGAAATTCTCTTTATAAGACAGCTCTGTCACATAGCCACTCAGCAAAGAACCACAGTAAAGTCTGAATTACATCGTATACCAACATACAGTAGTGTCCGTTAACCCTCACTGTACCACCAAAACACAAGGCCCTCTCTATATATATAAACAATATATACTGTATATATATATAGAAACAATATAAACATAGGTTTACAGACATATAAACCTCTGGATGATTTCTGATGCATGAGGGAGATTCATTTGGATGAAGAGCCTTAATGGCCTGGTTGCCAAGAGAACAAATTAACAGAAAAAGGAAAACAGTGTTCCATTGTTTCCTCTTGGCCTCCGACCTCCAAAACAAGGTGCCTTAAAGATATACAGGCCACAAACAATTAAACCATTGGATGGATTTTAGTTTAGCTAATGAATGAAGTGTGAACTATGCAACCAGAACATAAAGCAATGCTTATGCTTTTCTTCACGCAACAGAGAATTTTTTTTCTTCATTTCAGTGTTTTGTATTTTTTTTTCTTCTTTTGCTCTGACGTTACTTTAGGTGATGTCTGACAATTCCTCCTTCGGTTGAGCAGCCATTTTGGAATAGCCAGCCACAACAGTCCCTGGGCCTCAACAGTAAGAGACCCTTATGCCTCACAACACTTAGCAGGTGCCATCCTCTAGTCTAAGAGGCACTGCCACTGTTCAGCAGTAGGTGATTTATTGTTCTGACTTGTTTGCCCTGGTTGTGTCTCAGACATGGGGCCCCTGTAGCAGTGTGTGGTGGTCTGTGGTCATTAGTTGTAAGTCATTACCACAGGGGGTTTACACCATAAAGTCTACCCCAGAATTTCTCACAAATCACAACACAACATCTTATGAATGGGTGTCTCTGTCTGTCTTCAGTAATGACACTGATTCTTAACAACAAGTATATACACTATATATTCAAAAGTATGTGGACACCCGTTCAAATTAGTGGATTTGGCTATTTCAGTCACACACGTAGCTGATGAACACACAGCCATGCAATGTCCATAGGCAAACATTGGCAGTAGAATGGCCTTATTGAAGAGCTCAGTGACTTTCAACGTGGCACCGTCATAGGATGCCACATTTCCAACAAGTCAGTTCGTCAAATGTCTGCCCTGCTAGAGCTGCCCCGGTCAACTGTAAGCGCTGTTATTGTGAAGTGGAAATGTCTAGGAGCAACAACGGCTCAGCCGCGAAGTGGTAGGCCACAAGCTCACAGAACGGGATTGCCAAGTGCAGAAGCACGTAACATGTAAAAATTGTCTATCCTCGATTGCAACACTCACTACAGAGTACCAAACTGCCTCTGGAAGCAACGTCAGCACAAGAACTGTTCGTCGGGAACTTCATGAAATGGATTTCCAATGCCAAGCATTGGCTGGAGTGGTGTAAAGCTCGCCGCCATTGGACTCTGGAGCAGTGGAAACACGTTCCCTGGAGTGATGAATCACGCTTCACTATTTGGCAGTCCGACAGACGAATCTGGGTTTGGCGGATGCCAGGAGAACGCTACCTGTCCTAATGCATAGTGCCAACCGTAAAGTTTGGTGGAGGAGGAATAATGATCTGGGGCTGTTTCCCATGATTCGGGCTAGGCCCCTTAGTTCCAGTGAAGGGAAATCTTAACACTACGCCACACAAAGACATTCTAGACGATTCTGTGCTTCCAACTTTGTGGCAACAGTTTTGTGGAAGGCCCTTTCCTGTTTCAACATGACAATGCCCCTGTGCACAAAGCGAGGTTCATACAGAAATGGTTTGTCGAGATTGGTGTGGAAGAACTTGACTGGCCTGCACAGAGCCCTGACCTCAACCCCATCGAACACCTTTGGGATGAATTGGAACGCCGACTGCGAGCCAGGCCTAATCGCCCAACATCAGTGCCCGACCTCACTCCTGCTCTTGTGGCTGAATGGAAGCAAGTCCACACAGCAATGTTCCAACATCTAGTGGAAAGCCTAACCAGAAGAGTGGAGGCTGTTATAGCAAAAAAGTGGGGACCAACTCCATGTTAATGGCCATTATTTTGGAATGAAAAGTTCAACAAGCAGGTGTCCACATACTTTTAGTCATTTAGTTTACTTGAGGCCCATTGAGAAGGGTTTAGGAAGTGGGTTAGAGGGTTGAATTCCGATGTGTGTGACTGATTTCCATGATTTCATAATGTCCAAACAGGGCACCAGGATAATGTTTAAATGCCTGGGAAAACATCCTTTCCGCAGGCCGTTGAGTAAAGTAGTGTTGTTGTTATGAAGTGGCACCACCTACTTGTCCCTGTCACGTAGGCGTCACGCCACGACACACTGACATGAACGCGAACCCCGGCTATCGCAGAACAGTCAATCTCATTCACATATTCTCACTAATGCGACACTATTTCAAGTATTTTACAGGGCGTGTAATCGCTGTGACAGGAATGGCGAGGGCTGCCGTGACATGGGAAAGTTGCCTGCCCACCCAGGTGCTAACACCATGGGACCAGCTCTGTTTAGTATTGGCCGCTCCTCCAGAGCTTTCAACAATGTTGTTAGGCTACTCTGACCACCACGGTTTATGATGAAGCCACTACAGAGGATCATGGGAGGTGTAGTTTCATCACGTTTTGTAATTGTAGTCTGACAAGTAAAAAACAACAACTTCATTTTTCTTATTTTATTTGATTCCGCAAATATTACTGTATGTGTTGTCCTTATGGTCAAACAATGTATGTTTTGTGGCCAACATTTGTTTGTTTTTAAATGCAAGACTCCCAAACACTCAAGACGGTTGTGGCTTATGCTTCTATTGGATTTTGCGATTGGAGCTGTGAAGAAGGATGATGAAATGCTAGGCTCTCCCTTGCTGTGGCTGAGTGGTGAAGGAGGGCAAGCATCTGTTATATCTCATTCTATGCCACCGCTAACCCAGAGGGACATGAGGGAAGCCCGTGATTGGCTGCTGGCATCCTGTTGCTCTGAGGTCATACCGGGTCTGACCCCTGTATCTATGGTAATGAACCGTTTCTATGGTAGCCAGCTTCGAAGGAGGAAGGGGTGTGTGGTAGTGGTACATGGGCGGCCATTTTGGAGAGAGTAACTGATCAGGACGGGTGGAGATAAAGTGTTCTTTAGGCTCTCTGTTTTACTTCAACATCTCTCTCTTTCTCTCTTTCTCTCTCTGGTACAGGCAGGGCAACCCAAGCCGATTGTTTCAGAAAAAAATGAATTAACAGTGGAAAAGTGGATTAAGATCTCCCCTTCTATGTCGCTTTGAAGCCTTTGTCTTTGCGGAGAACGAAAAACAAGACTTCTGCCTTATAAGTGCCCTTTTTCAGTCTCATTTCTACTATTTCTAACTTAAATTGAAACTGGATACTCACTCATCCATTCACATCAGCAGGCAAGGCAAGCAGCTAGTAAAAATGGAGTATGGGACTCGGGACTCCTAGGATTTACAACGCATTGAGCCACCCCTGAGGGAAGAAGGCCATTATCCAACTCTTCACTTCCATTGCTGAAATGGATTCCCAGCTAGCTACTAGCGTACCCCGGCCCCTCAACCCCCTCAGCCTAGCCCCAACCTAGGCCATAAAAGCAGGCCCCAGCCCTGGCTCTCCCTGGCTGTTGGTGGTCCCACTCTAGTCCCTTTAAACTGGGAAGGGGGCCCAATTTGATTGTGTCTTTTCACTGAATGGCCCATCTGAGAGGGAGAAACTTCAAACGGCTACATAATCCAGGTACAGGCCCTCCACTTTTAGCTTCTCCGGCCCCGCACGTCTGTAGCAGCCGTAAAACTGTGGCCACTGAAACCGGAGGATGATTGATTTTATACAGAGCTTGATTAGAATGGGGGTTCTAGTCCTCTAGCTGACTGTATCAATATAATTTAATGATAAAAAAATCAAGATCTTTAATGAGGGAAATGTCTAACTAAAAGATGACTCGATGGAGTGTAATCAAAATGCGCGTCATGTTGTAGTATCCTTCCGTTGGCTTATAATTGAATGAATCTTTTGCAAGATTACCTTCTTCCCCCCCCCATTGTTTTGTGTATCTAATGTTACTTTGACTACACCATCTGTAGTGTTCAATGGACAGTGTTTTCCATGCTGTGTGCGGAGTGCAACCTTCTTACCGTGCGTCTCCCTTGTCAGTCAGGCAACAGATATCCACACATGTCTCCGTCTGGCACGGACCAGGTTGTCCAGGCTGGCTTTGGGGTTGACTAGATGTCAGTCAGTTTGGGGTTGAGGAGGAACAACGTGTGGAGGAATGTGGGGAAAGTGCACAGTGTGTCTGGACGGTCTGAGCCAGAAGGCTGAGTGTACGCCAACAGCTGTGAGTCAGGCCTGGAGCCGGGGGCATTCCTGTGGCGGTCCAAGCCAGCCTTACGACCCGCGGCCACCCACGGGGCCACGCAGGCGGTCAGAGCGGGTGAGAGGGGCACCCTGGGTCACCTCGGGCCCCATGGGAAGAGAGAGAGAGAGAGAGAGAGAGAGAGAGAGAGAGAGAGAGAGAGAGAGAGAGAGAGAGAGAGAGAGGCTGCAGGTATACAGAGACTAAATAAAATAGAGAACTAGAGAGAGAGATTGTTTGATGTGACTGGCTGCACGCACCATTCTAGAGAAAGGAGGTGTAGAGAGATGGGGAGAGTGAAAGACAGATGAGAGACTGGTAGAGCAGCCAAGAGAGGCATAGAGAGACTCAAGAGCACAACAATGGGGATTACAACTCTCTCCCTCACTGTTCAGCTAGATGTGGCCATGTCTTGATGGGATACAGTTTATGTCAAATTGACGTCAAAAGTAGATTTGTTTTGAATATTAGCTAACCCTAACCTAATGATCCTAACCTGCTACGTAAAGTCAACTTTGACATAAACTGTAAGCTTTCTAGTCACTCACCCCAGGTGTTGACGGGATTGATGGATGGTTGATATCCCACTGGGCAGACATCTATTCAACGTCTATTCCACGTTTGTTCAACATATTTTCATTGAAATGACATGGAAACTACGTTGATTCAACCAGTGTGTTCCCAGTGGGATCTGATTGGAGGAGCAGCTGGAATAGGCCTACAAGTTAACTACAGAGCAGGAGCTCATGTTCTAGAGAAAAACATGAATTGATGTTGTTTATTAGGGAGGTTGTGTTCTTTCTGAATGCTGCTTACACTTGGACATGTTTTTGTTTTGGTTGTTTCGACTGAGGCGAAAGGTTGGCAGGTTTCTCTGAAACCACGTTGTGTTTTAGTGGGGGTTTCTATCGCCACCTAGTGATCCTGGACAATGCCTTGGTGCAGAGAGAGAGAGTGGTCTACCTTACGGGTAGCAATGATGGTTTTTCCACATTCGATGAGAAGATGGTCGACTTCAGAAGAAAAAAGTCCCAGTAGTGATTGTATAATTTTCGCATAAACGAAACATATACACTCTTAGAAAAAAATCCGGATAGAACCAAAAAGGGTTATTTTGCTTGCTTCATACATGGCACCACATAGAACCCTTAAAGGTGCCATATATGAAGCAACCCTAGAAGCCTTTTTGGATCGTCCCGAAACTTTTTTTCCTAAGAGTGTATATGGTTCGTTTATGCGAAAATGATACAATCACTACTGAGACTTTTTTTTCTAAGAGTTTAGGCCAATTTTACGTGAATGGATTTCATATTTTACTTATTATTTGGTCTAAAATCGTGGTGACCAGCTATTGCAATATGTCCTTGACGCATCGAAGGATAGAACAGAAAATAACATAGAGCATCAATATTGTGTGCAGATTTGCTCTTCATGAATTGAATTCATATGTCTGGCAAGTGTATATTGAAAACATATGAAAACGAAACACCAAAACTATTGGAGAGAAATTCATACTCTCATTGAAGAAAGGCCTTTTATGCAATACCAAATGTGATCAGGAATGAATTAAGTTATTCTTCCTGCCTGTTTTGTGTCAAAATGCCTTGCTCATGGTGTGTAGGATATCCCCTCGGATGCAAATATGAGATATATACAGTAAAATATACTACAATCCATTACTTTCTAAATGAATCAGCCTACCGTTCGTTTTTATTTGACCCTCGTGAAAAATGTGTGGTTCATTTATTAAAAATAATAACATGATTCATTATTCGGCTTATAACATCATTTAAACAGCGATATGGCCAGTGGCGGTTCTAGACCATTTCAACTGGGGGGGCCAAGCTGGGGCCAGTTGTACTGTTAGAGGGGCCAGTTACATTAGACGTTATTGTTGTCATATCGTTTTCTTCACTGCATTGCAGGCATTAGCAGGCAAATTACCATGTTCATAATCATCATCGTTGCCACTGTCTAATAACGGATGTAAAAAAAAGAATGATAGAAAAAATGAGTTATGCAAAAATTATTTCATACTCCACATTTAGGGGGGCCACAAGGGGGTCCAAAATTGTTGTCACAGGGGCACTGCCCCCCCCCCCCACCCCCCCACCAGAACCACTAGTGGAATGTTATTGTGTATGATGTATTCTAAGCCTATGTAGTGCCTTTGCTTTGTCTGGCCGTATTGCCAAGTTGAATAAGGGAATAGAAATAGCCTAAACTGCATACAATTCGCTCACTAACCCTGAAAGCAACTGTAAAAAATGTTAATCTAATTGTTGAACCCATCATTGTTGTCTATGTGAATTTATTCCGGACCTCATTGTCGTTATTTTGAAAGCGTGATTCTTTCACTTTCAATTCTTAATGGACCTATCCACTGTCGAATGATTATGAATCGTTGAATATTCATTTGAATAGTTTATTCGTTGGTTTCGTGGCGATGTAATCCTTGTTTGAAAATAATGCCATAGGACTCATGGTCACTTTGAATCAAATCATTTGCTTTTTCTGGCTATGTAAAGTGGATGCTTGAACGGCCTATCTAGCCGATTACCCCTCTTCCAACAACGGGGGAAGAGTCTGCATTGCACCGATGATTGCGAAGGGACACCTCAATCTTCAATAGACGATAGGCCTGTAGATGTTCTATTATAGGAAAAGTACAGCATATACATTACACACACACACGGAAACGGATACATTCATTCAATCTCTAATAAGCTGTATATAAAAAAAACGTAAATGTCTTAATACCAACGTTTGTTACCCATATTTTGTTTTACGAAAATCGCCCATCACCCACTATATTTTTTTCTAATAGCCGACCCAAATATATAACGTCCTGGATTTTGACCCACTCAACATGTAAGAAAAATTTAGCAAAATCTACTTAAGTAGGCCTGGCCCAGGTAAATGAATATGTTTGCTTTGAAGTGAAACGCAATAAGGCTATATTAATATATATTAATATAATATATTATATACACACGTATCGCATTAATCATTACAAAGAATAACTGGATAAATGTCACCTTCTTTCAAAAGAATTCTGGCCTAGATTTAGTTCCAGTGTCGTCTACAATATCAATATAGCCTTATTGAATTGCATTTCAATGCAAACATTCATTTACCTGGGCTAGGCCTACTTAAGTAGAGTTTGCTATATTTTTCTTGCATGTTGAGTGGGTCAAAATCAAGGATGTTTTCATTTCTATGTAATGGACATAATGATAAACCAGGCGGTAAAACGTTCCTCTAGGCTTTCTTAAAGTACTAATTCATCCCCTCAATGTGATTATTTACCTCTGATTAAGATAATTATGATTAAACGAATCGATTACAAATCAAAACCCGTTACAAATCATTCTGAAAAACAAACATAATCGGTTGTCATAGTAATTATAATTATGTCTCACCGCTTTGATGGCTCGGGATTACAAATGTGTGTGTTTTATAATTACACAGCGCTCACCTCTGCCTTTTATTAACGCACCTTGACTTTTTACAATGTAGTAATGTGTGAAAACAAGGACAGCCCAGTCAATAAAGCAAATCACTTTGCAGTCCGGCGCCGATAAGAGGGAAAATTACCCTGGTAATTGCACGATTAATCACGCGCCTTTTTATGTTTTTCAGTAGGCAGACACCGAGGCACTATACCACCAGTGCTCATAGGCACAGCAGCAAAACATGGTACATAGACGACGCTGGACTTGTCCAAATAACAAACAAGTAAAACGTCCATGCTTCATTTAGCTATAATGAAGAGGCAGCATGCCCGCACGACACAGAGCAGCTATAGGCCTACAGAAATGAGATCATTTGAATGATCTTAAACCCCCACGTATATAACGGATAGCTTACATCTAAAAACTAGAGCTGAAGAATTATTTGACATATAAAAAAGAAAAATGTCAGATTGATTCATAAGCAACACATCTTGAACACATGTCCATAGTATTTATTTCTTACTAAATGTGTCTAAACATAACGCATGATTATCTGTGTGTGTGTGTCTCTATACGTGTAAACGTGCACCTTTGTGTGTGTAGTATGCCTCGCATGTCCCAGTCTGTGATGAAGGTGGATACCTCCAAACAATAGTGGCTAGGTAGAAGACAAAAAACACATCTCTTCGGCCTCTCTCCTCTCTCCTGATACGTTTCTCTCAGCAATATTACCCTCAGAGATCAAACAGCTTGACATTGGCGAAATGTGCGCTGTTTAGAAGCCTATAGAAGCCCTGCCCTGATTGGTTGGCCGGCAGCGGCTGGGGTAATGTTATGACCAGGTAATTGCAGACCTTGGACAGATGCATTAACCAGGCTCAGTGACTGGAGCCACTGGATATTATTTTAGCCAGAGGGCCAAAGGAACCTGGAAGAACTGGGCCCTTAGAGAGGCTGGGGGCTGGACCTCTGAGGCCCCAGGAGGGCCTGGTACCCTGGCTCTGGTGCCCTCCATACCCACAGAGGGCTGCTCCCAACCGAGGTCTCGTTGGATCTCTGGGTCTCCCTCCTGGTGCTTTGAAGCAGGGGGGCATTGGAGTGGATGAGCTCTTGTGGAGAGTGGGGACATTGGCACTCACCCTATTATAACTAACGCCATTCACAACAACTCTCACAACATGTGGTTGACCACTCTGTTGGTCTGTGTTTGTCTGTGCCACCCCGTCTGTGTACGGTAGCTTTCCCACCCTTGCTTCAATATGCCAGGGCACTCCGTCTTTATACTGCATACTTTGGACGATTCACTGAAAGTCGTATCCCCCTTTTCCCCCCCAACCAATTGCCTCCTCATTCAGTACAGAAACTAGCCCCTCGCAAGGCCAGAAAACAGCTTTAACCGAAGATTGTGTTCCAGTGGTTTCCATCACATTTCCTGTCGGATCTTTTAGGAACCCCGAGCTGGAAACCAGCCCAGCGGATCCTGTTTAGATTTGACGCTTGATACAATGTAACTCTTATGGAATTCACTGGTTTTGCGTCCCAAATGTCACCCTATTCCCTACATAGTGTGCTACTTTTATCCAGAGCCCTATGGGTCCTGGTCAAAAGTAGTGTACTATGTAGGGAATAGGATACATTTTAAGACATAGACACTGAGGTGAGAAACAAGCGGGCTTTCTGTAAATGAAACCTTTATGGGTTATTATATAGATTACGCTCCTACGCCTTGTGGGCTTTTAATGTTCAATAGCATAGCGAGTAAAGCCTGGGCCACACTTCCTGAGATGCACTCGGGATCTAATAACACTGTCATAGTGCTGCTGAATGGCCTGGTGTTGTACAGCAGTATGTCAGAAGAGAGCCTTTGAATAAGTTGACCCTCGCCATCCGGAAAGGAACTGCCTCCTTCCATAAAAGATTATTGCCAAATTTACAGCAGAGTTCATTTCCAAATGTTGGAAATGTACTCCAGTGTGTTATAATGTGTGGGCTACGTTGGACAAATGAGTGAATATTTTGGTGTATTATTTTCTATCCCATTCTATCCAATTCTATTCCAGCCCATTCTATTCTATTTTATTCCAGCCCATTCTATTCTATTCTATTCCAGCCCATTCTATTCTATTCTATTCCAGCCCATTCTATTCTATTCCATTCCAGCCCATTCTATTCTATTCTATTCCAGCCCATTCTATTCTATTCTATTCCAGCCCATTCTATTCTATTCTATTCCAGCCCATTCTATTCTATTCTATTCCAGCCCATTCTATCCAATTCTATTCCAGCCCATTCTATTCTATTCTATTCTATTCCAGACCATTCTATTCTATTCTATTCCAGCCCATTCTATTCTATTCTATTCCAGCCCATTCTATTCTATTCTATTCTATTCCAGACCATTCTATTCTATTCTATTCCAGACCATTCTATTCTATTCTATTCTATTCCAGCCCATTCTATTCTATTCTATTCCAGCCCATTCTATTCTATTCTATTCTATTCTATTCCAGACCATTCTATTCTATTCTATTCCAGACCATTCTATTCTATTCTATTCTATTCCAGACCATTCTATTCTATTCTATTCTATTCCAGACCATTCTATTCTATTCCAGCCCATTCTATTCTATTCCAGCCCATTCTATCCAATTCTATTCCAGCCCATTCTATTCTATTCCAGCCCATTCTATTCTCCATCTCTCAGTGCCAATCTGGTAACAGTAGCAGCGCAGCGATTGCTATATGATGGGGTTGTATAAGCAGATAGATTAAAGCAGTAGTTCCATCCAACAGCTCAACAGCCTATAGAGTGATCACTGATCTCCCCTCCTTGTAATCTGACAAGTGTCTGACACCCCAGCCTGTCACGTCGAGGCAGGGCGGCTCTCCCCAGTATATCTTTATGTAGCTTGGGGGAGGGGAGGCAGTAATGTAATGTAAGTTGTCAGAGAGATATGGTCTCATGAAAAAAAAACATCCCGTAAAACATATCCCCACCACTTACGTCACCTAACGGCTTATTCAGGACTCGCCTTAGAATCAGGAACTCACCTTTGAGTATTCGACTCAGAAACGAGAACCATAAGGAGAGAGAACGGACTGCAACAGTCTACTAGGTTATGCACATGGCTATGACAGCACTGTCCTGGTGCTGAAAAGGATTGTCATGTCATATTCGCAGCCATATTCCTTCCCAATCTGAATTCAGAATAAATCAAATACGAAATGTTATAGCGTACCGTCGAGCGCCAGACCGAGGTTTTGAAAAGTACCCTTTCCAATAGGATATGAAGTCTCCTTCCTTCTTCCCTGTACAGAAGACAACTGTTCCCTAACTCCCCTACATCAGAGCATAGCCATGACAGGACAGGTATAGAGAATCAGCCTATGGGCCGTGTCTTTGATGGGATGTCTATGATGGGTATAGAGACTTGGTCACTGATCACTCCCCACAGCTGGACAACAGCTGGACAGAGCTGTTGGATGTCCAGACGACTCTCTGTCCACTCCAGAAAATAAGGGACACTTTAGGCTGCAGGATAGGAGACAGAGAGAGTGTGTGTGTGTGTGTGTATGGGGATATGGAGAGAATGACCCTGTTTGCAGATGGGGCTATGTTTAGGGTGTATATACTTATGGTATATACTGGAGTTATATTATACAATTAGTTGCTTCACTGGCTTGGCTTCATAGCCAGTATAGTGTACAGAGGCTATACCTGGACATATTGTAATTCATTATGAGAACATAAATTTACATTATCATTAGAAGATTTCAGATTTTTGCTAACTTTTTATACCATTTTGTTTTTGGGATGGATTGTGACATTAGTATCAATTGCAACCAGCTTGCTGCCGCTCTGTCAGGCCAGAAAAAGGGTAGGATATTGTTTTAATCTTCCCCACCCAAAAACAATATGTATCCATGTAACCCTATAGCAAATGTAGGATTCGTTCATTTATATAAATAAACATTCAGTGGGCTACAATACTCCTCCATCTTCCTTGAAAGGACTTCCCCATGAACGACATAACGGCCATAAAAATCAAGTCCTCTTGCGTCTTTCATTTGTTACCTTAAGTACAAAGTAAGGCAGCCCACTTTCAATTAGAAAGCAATCTGGAGATTACAATTCTTTAAACCTCTGACAGAACTAAAGTCCGTTATCTCTTGTACAGTTTCTTGATCAAATCAAATGTGACATTTAAGCGGACTAACAAGCAATTATATCAGGTAATCACATCAGTATAATATTGTATCATGATTATTTATGATATGGCCAATAAGGCTACTTGATAAGTGTTAGGGGAAATATTGTTTGTGAAAATGTTTATGCTTTTAATTTATTTACGTGAACTGACGTATTTCATAAGGATAATAGAATGTATTTCTGAAATATTTTCATCATAGAAAATCATGTCGAAAGAATGATCATAAGGACATCTCGTTATATATCACGCAAATTGCTTTATTCCCTACAACCAATAAACTTTGTTTAAGTATTGAGAACTTATTAGATACATCTTATAACGATGCTATTGCAAATAATGATGTTATTATTAGGCCATGTAACTCCCTAAAATAATCGCAATTCGATGCTATTTCGATAGGAAGTAGATTTCTCAAGAGCACTAAAGAAGACCTGGAGTCAGAGAGGGCAGCTACAAGCATCATTTCGGGACTGCCGATGGGTAATTCATTTCTTTCAAAATACTACCCCTAGTTAACGTGTTTTCTTGAAATGATCTTCACCATCATTTTCAGTTTTATTAATACGCTTTTAAAACCTTATTGACACATCCCCTTGTGCGCAGGGGTGTTATGGGACCTAGTGGATCCAACCCGAAACTTCCCGAAACGTAATCACGTAGTGCACGTTTGCAATCAGATTGAGTTATAGGCATGCTTTTGAAACAAACTGCATACAATATAGGCCTATACTCATGTATCAAATCGGTAAACAAAACAAACACTCAAAACTCCTGCCTTTCTAGAACTGCTGTCTGTTGACATCACAATATTTCAATGTCACGTTGATTGAGATCGATTTTAGGACATAAAAAAGAGCAGAAAATCATTAAAAACCAAATAATCCTAAACCATAAATTGTAAAATTACACCAAAAAAATAATAAAGGCTATGGGAACCGAATTTCCAATTTCCGAGAGCGTTGGGTTTGGGCTTTGAATTGGGAGGTGCGGTTTCAGATTGTTAAGAACATCCCCAACTTTGGCATCTGCTTGACATTTGGACCCGAGGAAGCCTTGCGTGAGAGTAACACCAATAAAGATGCCAAAGCACATTTAAAACCTTGGGCAGAAAACATTATTGGTGGTACCATACCAAAATAATGAAAGGAGATGCATGCCTCTTGCCTCTTTTCAAACTGTGATGCCATGGATAGTATTGCAAAAATGGCGGTTGCTGTGTTTCGGATGAACATAATTAGTCCAGCATGATCACGTTTAGAGATGGATGGTCAGTTCGCCAAAGTGTACGAGACCAGTGAAAGTAGGCCTATCATGCTGGCGTCAACTAGACGAAATAGTAGATAGGCCTATTTCCAGAATCTAAATATTCTTATCCATCTACGTTCTTCTTCTTTTAATATTTTTTGGGGGGCTATTAAACTATAATGATGACAATGATATTTGTATTACTTGTATTATACCTGTGCAGTATAGCCCTGGCTTCTTTCAGATTAGCATCCGTTTTATATTTACATGACCAAAAGTCTGGTTAATGGAACTCAACATTCGCCGTAACCTATCCAGAAAGATATTATACGTTTGCTACAAAATTCGTAAACGTAGGTAGAGTTTATCTTGAACTCTCAAACTGCATTTTGTATATGGCCTATTTTGAAGGTTAATTTTAGCATAGGCCTACTGTTCCTCAATAATATACAATATGAATGTTGGTAAATGTTATACTACAATTATTATTGTTGTTGTTATTATTGCTATTATTAGTAAAAGTACAGCGTAGTTTTATAATATAGGCTAGGCTATGGGTTCGAAGCCTACCCAAATTTCCCCTGCTTTCATCCAGAGACCGCGCGTCTCAGCAGCGACAGCGTGGCGTCCCGCTCCCTCAGCAGCTAGTTGTGTTGACAAACTGCAGAATATGGAGAACCGTAAGGACTTCATCAATCATTCCAAATGAAAGGCAACCTCGGTGTCAGCCACCCCGAGAAAAAAAAATGTTACCTGTATAAACAGCATCAACTGTCGGAAACCCTGATTAGTCTATGGGAACAGAGCAGAATCAAATATAGCCTATTCATTGGAAGGTAGAAAAAAAAATCATCATACATTTCAGTTTCAGATGCACCTAGACTAAATTAAATGAACGGTATGGCCCAATAAATGAACATGTATGAGCTAGGCTAATAAGTTATGTGTAATAAAACAATAAATAGTGCAGAATAATAAACTATCACAATTTCCATTTAATGTTGCAAATTACTACAAAGTGCATAAAGAATCATAAAAAGACACTTACATGTAACTATATTAATGTTGCATGTACCATTTTATGTTCAGCGTGGTTAACTAACTGTAATCCTTATTTTGATATCTTATGTCCCATCCTTCCTCCCTATGCGCATAAGTCGATTGTTTGACACAACTCTTCGACTGATTTACAGGGTCAACTCGTGCGTAATCGCTTTACTCAAGTTAAGAATCTGCCTTATCAGAAAGTCATTTATGTCAGTCAATTAAACACGACGATTCCTATGAACTGATGTAACTTGCATGTAGGATTTGCTTAAACAGTATTGCTTTTATATAATACGAGTATTGGAAGGCGCTTGGAGCTCCTTTTGGCACAGTTATATAGGTCCTCAATGTAGAATAACCCCATGGTTGTTGCAACAATGATATTAATCATATCTTAATTATACGAACATGTGTTTTACTGAAAAAGCTGGTAGTAAATGAATCATTAAGCCAATTGATCTTATCTTCTAAAGTAGGTTACCAACCATTCAATCATGAACCATTTCAGTTCTCCATCCAATTTAGCCTAGTATTTGGCATTGCTATGTTTTTTTTTGTTGGCCCTGAAATGAGTCTTTGAGGAAGACAGATAAAGTTGAGTTATATATTCTCCCTTGTGTCTCCCTGCACTATGGAGACCTAAAAAGGGTCAGGGTACACATTGCATCACCACTCTCTAAACTTTCTCAGATTGACCCCTCTCCCATGCAGCTCTAAGGGCCTTGTATCTCTGCTGACGGCCCCTGTGACTCTCGCTCTTTTCATTTACAGCACATAAAGCACACTCTGCTAGAGGTCGAGGGTCATGTTGTGTCTGGAGTCGATTTACCCCCGTCTATCTATACACCGACAGGCTCAGAGGAAGTCTATGGTTAATATATCCACTATGGATCGGGGCTTTGAAATGGGGTTTGGTAGTTTTGAGAGCCGTGTTTGAGAGGTGTATATAGGGGACTTAATTCGTAAATATAGTGTACATAGTCGAAGGGTGAATCAGTAATGGTCACAATCTTGAATATCAAAACATTATGATCACTGTAGAAATAGTCACAGCTCAACACAAGGGGAATATTTTGTCAAAGTTTTATTTGTATACAATCTAGACATGTTTCATTTCCAGTGTTGTCATTCAGCAACCTATCTCAGATGTAAATGGTTTTGTTAGGCTGTTGAAATGGGAGTTGTCTATAAAATTCTCAATCCATAAATCCACACTGGAAACTAAAATGTACATGGAATTGAAGAAAAGAGAAAAAAAAGTCTGTACTGTCATTTGCTGCTGTTAAACTAAGTGTAATTAACATTTCATAAATATTACAATAATAATCTCAAATCACTTAAATTGATCATGGTAGTAGAGAACATTTACTGCGCAAAGACTCAGTTCTCTGCATGCAGTCCAGTGCTCATACAAAATGTCAGTGCAAAAACAGGTCAACTTATGAGAAGAAAAAAGATCTGTTAAAATACATCAAAATAAAATGTTTTTTTTAAAAATATAAATCTCTATACATGTGCAAATAAAATCTGTGTTTTAATCAATTGTATGCAAACATTTACCACAGTAGTTATTCTGCTCATGCTCACATGTCAGTTTGGTTGTCATTTTTAACATTTTGTTTATTGGCACTATAACTAATAAAGACTGCATGGCTAAGACAACAGATAGAAAACAAACAGTCCTTCAGATATGTGAGAACTAAATAGTGTGATATATATAATATATATAGGATTCAGAAGACAGCAGTGTGGAGAGAAAACACCCCCTGGTTAAAGTGCTCACTAGTTAGTAACAATCTTATAGTCCTGGGTCATGTGCAATCTACTGAACACTACATATAGAAATGTCACAAATAGAGTGTACATGATTCCTTATTCTACATGTCAGAGAGGTATGTCTGATCTAGATGACATATTTCTGGACATTTATAGCAAATAGAATCAAGCCCTTAGAGTCACTGGGGAGAGGTAGGGAGAGAAAGAGTGCGAGGTTGCAGTCATAGAATAGATTAGAGATTGACAGGAAGATTTAAACATGATAGAGGCATCAGTCCAGAGTCACACACAAAAATCACAAGATAAATGTATTCCGCAAAGGATGGTGGGAAAGATTAACGTTCATATCGGTGGTTTCACTTATGCTGTTTACACAGGCAGCCCAATTCTAATCTTTTTTTCCCTCTTCACTAATTGGTCATTTGACCAATCAGATCTGGATGTGAAAAGATCGGATTTGATTGGTCAAAAGACCAATGAGTGGGAAAAAAAAAATCATCAGAATTGGTCTGCCTATGTAAACGCAGGCATTGGTGCTAGTCAGTGCCGGAATGTGTCCCAAATGGCACCCTATTCCCTATATAGTGCACTACTTATGACCCGAGCCCTATGGGCCCTGTTCAACTGTAGTGCAACACATAGGGGAATAGGATGCCATTTGGGATCCAGGCTGTTTTGAAGGGGTAGAATGCTTGTTAACACAAAAGGATAAAGTAACAGATACACTAACACAACTTCATTTACCAACATTACCTATCCCAGCTTGGGCACAGGTAAAAACTCACTGAACAATTGTCCTCAACTTTGACACCTATTTTTCCATCAACAATCAAAGAGCTGTATTACCAGTGTTGTGTTAGTTAGGCTCCAAATATAAGAAAATAGATTGCAACATTGAGAAACTAAATCGGACTTGTCCAATAAGAAACATTTATTTTCATCTTCCGTAAACGAAAAACATTTTCAATTTTTCACACTAATTAATAAGACCCAGCTGAGATGCATGTAGATGAGAGTTCACATTACAAACTCAAAACTGGACTCTCTGAGATTCCCATGGACATTCGAGTCATCCACACACATCATTTCAGAGTATGACCCATGGCGATTACTTTACAACTCATAAAATACTTTGGAATGGACGCAAATAGTCCTTTGAAGTGCTCTGCTAAAAATGAAAGGATTCCATGTTGTAAATGTGGTTGGACTAATTATTATTGTGCCTTTTGGAAATTCATATTAATTCCATCCAATTTAATCCAGCTCACAAAGTAAAGGACAAAAACGCAGCGGAGTTTCTACCAGCCCCATTAGTCATTCTTTTAAGTTCTTCTAATTGTAAAAAACATTCCAACAAAAACAACATTTAAAAAAGAAAACCAGAATATTAAACTCAAAACTCATACTTAGAGTAATTCACAAACCAAAACAGAGCATAATGTGAACCACAACTGCTAATTGTTGCTGTAATAATATTCAGTCCTTGTTCATAGCATATGTTTAACTTCTTCTGGACTTTGTTAACATACTGGAGCTACACTTCTGCGTGGTTAAGCTGGAAGTAGTTGGTTATATTGTTGTATGCTACTTGTGTGCCGGATATACGTCTAGCCTGTCTGAGGCCTCGCACCTTAAGATGTCACTTCATGTGGGCGGGCCAAATCTCTACGCTACTTGGTCTCCATTGGCTCTACAGCCGGAGAACAGATCGCCTCCCACCCAGTATGGAAACAAGCATCATCGCTAGCAGTACAGAACCCTATATTTAGAATGACCAGCAACAACTATTGTCCAAAGTAGTATCCTGCATCAGTGCAATCACTGGTTCGTGTACTTCACTGACACCACTCCTCGTCACTTCCTGGTTAGGCCGCCACGTGGCCGATGAGATAGATGTTGTCGTAAAGATGGCCGACAAAGTCCTCGCTGATGTTTTGGGCAGCACGGCGCGTGTTGCGGATGAACTCGCGTTTGGACATCTTGTTTTTGACGTGCGGGCTGGTCAAGTCTATAGACAGCAGGATGAGCGAGTAGCAGAGCACATACACGGCATCTGGAGAGGAGAGATGGACAGAATGTGAGAGAGAGCGAGAGAACTGGGAGAGTGGTCAAACAAGTCCCAGCACCAAGCATCCAATGAAGACAAAGTTGTATATGTGGGGTGGCAGCTAGCCTAGCGGTTAAGAGAGTTGGGCCAGTAAGGTCGCTGGTTTGAATCCTGGGCCGACCTTGAGCAAGGCACTTCGTCGCTCTGGAGAATAGCGTCTGCTAAATGACTAATATATATATATATATATATATATATATCTATTTTAGATCAATAATGGAGATGGGGCACACACACGCCAACAAAATACATATTTTATCTTGCTTAGTAATATACATGTATTCAATATATTAGCCAGCCCCAATGTTTTAGTTTGTCTTTCTCAGTCCAGCAATACTTTCTCTGTTCATTGTGTGGTCATCACTTGGCTGAGAGGGTGGGTGGGAGTTCAAGAATAAAACAACAGGGAGACAGAGTAAAGGGAAGACCAGAAAAGAGCATCAGAACAAGAGAAGGGCAGATAAAGAAAAAAATAGTTTCATAATGACGCGTCTACAAAAAAAAAAAAAAGAAGCACATTCTGAAGTGTGAATTATAGTTCTTTAAGACAGGACACATAACAGGGAAGGAAAGAGACGCGTCTACTCATATTCTCAGATCTTACAGTGTGGGTATCAGCCCTGGTTCTGGGCCGACTAAGAGGGGTTGAACAGGGGGGTCTCTTTAGAGTTGGAGAGAGAGAAAGTGTGAGAGCATACATCTCCGCTCCTCCGTTACTGTTCTGCCAAGTCTATCGCCAGTAAGTTTATAATAAATCAGCCGACTTCTCCTCCAGGACGACGCAGAACGGCCGAGAACCGCGCCAGATGTTATTACAACGCCGTCCTGTGGTTGGCTGGAGCGCTGCCCTCACTCTCCTAACACTTTAAGCCCGTGGGATTATTGTGGCTTTAGGGACCAATGACAGTGTTAGTACAAAGATTTCTCACATTTGACTCATGCAACAAGGACAGGACAACTTGGGTCAAGTGCAACACCAGAGCCCTTTGTAAATTACAGAGCCATTGTGGGGAGATCAACAGACGAGAGAAGACCTAAAGCCTGTGGGATTTGTTGAGCGTGGACCCCGAGTTAGGAGTTGTTCAACTGTGGCAGAAACTGGCAGGTGGTTGCAGGCGCTGTCAACAGATAGACGCATGATGTCAGGTGTTTACAGTGACATCACCTATTCCGTTTAGCTCCTAGTGGAGTAAAGGGCCTTTTACAGTACTTGGGTCTTCTAGGGCTCGGTCCTCTAAAGCTGATCTACGTCTAGACTGGTTGAATCCATCTGTTGCCAGTACTACAACATCCACTTACCATTGCCACGGGAATTATCAGGTGCTGAAGCACCCCCTGAAAAATCTAAATTAATATATAGTACCAGTAAAAAGTTTGGACACCTTCTCATTCAAGCGTTTTTCTTTATTTTTACTATTTTCTACATTGTAGAAGGATAGTGAAGACATCAAAACTATGAAATAACACATGGAATCATGTAGTGAACAAAAAAATCCAAATATATTTTAGATTCTTCTAAGTAGCCAGCCTTTGCCTTGATGACAGCTTTGCATTCTCAACCAGCTTCATGAGGTAGTCACCTGGAATGCTTTTCCAACAGTCTTAAAGGAGTTCTCACATATGCTGAGCACTTGTTGGCTGCTTTTCCGTCACTCTGCGGTCCAACTCATCCCAAACCATCTCACTTGGGTTGAGGTTGGGTGATTGTGGAGGCCAGGTCATCTGATGCAGCACTCCATTACTCTCCTTCTTGGTCAAAAATCCCTTACACAGCTTGGAGGTGTGTTTTGGGTCATTGTCCTGTTGAAAAACAAATGATAGTCCCACTAAGCCCAAAACAGATGGGATGGCGTATCGCTGCAGAATGCTGTGGTAGCCATGCTGGTTAAGTGTACCTTGAATAAAAAAAATAGTTAAAAAAAAAAAAAGTAGAAAAATAAAAATCAGCGACAGTGTCACCAGCAAAACACGCCCACACCATCACACCACCTCCTCCATGCTTCACGGTGGGAACCACACATGCAGAGATGATCCGTTCACCTACTCTGCGTCTCACGAAGACACAGCGGTTGTAACCAAAAATCTAAAATTTGGACTCATCTGACCAAAGGACAGATTTTCACCGGTCTAATGTCCATTGCTCGTGTTTCTTGGCCCAAGCAAGTCTCGTCTTCTTATAGGTGTCCTTTAGTAGGGGTTTCTTTGCAGCGATTCAACCATGAAGGCCTGATTGACAGTCTCCTCTGAACAGTTGATGCTGAGATGTGTCTGTTACTTGAACTCTGAAGCATTTATTTGGGCTACAATTTCTGAGGCTGGTAACTCTAATGAACTTATCCTCTGCAGCAAAGATCATTCTGGGTCTTCCTTTCCTGTGGCGGTCCTCATGAAAGCCAGTTTTATCGTTGCGCTTGATGGTTTTTGCAACTGCACTTGAAACTTTAAAAGTTCTTGACATTTTCCGAAATTGACGGACCTTCAGGTCTTAAAATTCTTGCCATAATATGGACTTGGTCTTTTACCAAATAGGGCCATCTTCTGTATACCACCCCTACCTTGTCGTCACAACACAACTGATTTGCTCAAACGCATTAAGAAGGAATGAAATTCTACAAATTAACAAGGCACACCTGTTCATTGAAATGCATTCCAGGTGACTACCTCATGAAGTTGGTTGACGGAATGCCAAGCGTGTGCAAAGCTGTCATCAAGGGAAAGGGTGGCTACTTTGAAGAATCTCAAATATATTTTGATTTGTTTAACACTTTTTTGGTTACTACATGATTCCACATGCCATTTCATAGTTTTAATGTCTTCACTATTATTCTAATGTAGAAAATAGTAAAAATAAAGACAAACAATCAAGATGTGCTTTAAGTGTAGATTTATCTTTATTTTAACGGTTTTGTCAAAATTATTGTATGAACCATTTAGGAATTACAACCATTTTTATACATACTTGGACAAACTAAGAATCAAATGAGTTAATACTTGGTTGCAAATCCTTTGCAGTCAATGACTGCCTGAAGTCTGCTTCGAGTCAATGTCCCTCTCCACTGTGAAGCGCCGTCCAATGAGTTTTGAAGCATTTGGCTCAATCTGAGCAGAAAATGTAGCCCTAAACACTTCAGAATTCATCCTGCTGCTTTTGTCAGCAGTCCCATCAATAAATACAAGGGAAGCAGCCATACATGCCCACACCATAACACGACCTCCACCATACTTCACAGATGAGGTGGTACACTTCGGATCATGAACAGTTCCTGCCCTTCTCCACACACTTCTAATCATTCTGGTACAAGTTGATCTTTGTCTCATCTGTCCATAGGATGTGGTTCCAGAAATGTACATGTACATGTTTTTTGGCAAACTCTAATATGGTCTTCGTGTTTGCGACTTACCAATGGTTTACATCTTGTGGTAAACCCTCTGTATTTACTCTGATGAAGTCTTCTCTTGAATGTTGACTGACACATACGTCTACCTCCTGGAGGGTGTTCTTGGTCACGCCAACTGTTGTGAAGGGGATTTTCTTCATCAGGGAAATTATTACTCTGTCATCCACCACTGTTGTTTTCGGAGGTGTTCCTGAGCTCACCAGTGTGTTCTTTCTTTCTAAGAATGTACCAAATAGTTGATTTGGCCACACCTAATGTTTCTCTCTGCTGGGTTTGTTTGGATTTTTCAGCTTAATGAGGTCTTCCTTCACTGGCAGTGACAGCTCCTTTGGACTTCATATTGAGGGTTAACAGCAACCGATTCCAAATGCCACACTTGAAATCAACTCTAGAAATTTTATCTGCTTACCTGTAAATGAACTAATGGGGGAATAACACACCTGGCCATGGAACAGCTGAGCAGCCAATTGTCCAATTACTTGGACAAAAATGGAGGGACCACATATAAAAAGTGCTGTAATTCCTACACTGTTCACCCGATTTGGATGAAAATACCCTCAAATTAAAGCTCATATTCATTCTTTAATTACAACTCCAATATGCTGTGGTAGACAGCTAAAATAATAATATTGTCAATGTCCAAATATTTATCGACCTGACTGTATATATTTTTGTATTTCACCCCCTTTTTCCCCCCAATTACAATCTGGTCTCATCGCTGCAACTCCAACGGGCTCAGGGAGGCGAAGGTCGAGTCATGCGTCCTCCGAAACATGACCCACCTAACCGCACTTCTAAACACACGCCCCCTTAACCTGGGAGCCAGCCACAGACTGGGGGTCAGCCTCCAGGCGCCTGGCCCGCCACAAGGAGTCACTAGAGCGCGATGAGCCAAGTAAAGCCCCCACGGCTAAACCCGGACGACACTGGGACAATTGTGTGCCACCCTATGGGACTCCCGATCACGGCCGATTGTGATACAGCCCGGGATCGAACCCGGGTCTGTAGTGACATCTCTAGCACTGCGATGCAGTGCCTTAGACTGCTGTGCCACTCGGTAGGCCCATCTCTTACAAAGTAGTGCGCTGGGCCTTTACTAGTACTGTATTAGCAGACCGATGTAGCAGTCTGTAGCGCGGGCAGACGGCTAGATCATCGGCAAAAAAAAGAAGAAAAACAAACATTACAGCACCCACACACATCTTGCCTCTAACTAAACACCTGTCAGGACTACAATTCCCTCCACTAAACTAAACATCCTGTAGAACTACAACTCCCTCCCCTCACATGGGCTGAATTAATATAACGTGCACCGGAACTACAATCCCCTCCACTCATCTGACTTCCCTCAACACCCTGCAGATTAGAACTACAACTCCCAGCAGTGCACTGACCTGGGCTGAGACCCACGTCCCGGACCAGGGCGGGGTTGCAGGCGCAGAAGCGGTGGGAGAACTTGGTGATGAGCGTCTCCAGATATTCGCCCCTCTCCTCTGGGGCGTGGATGTGTCTGAAGAAGTCCCTCAGTGCGTTGGGCAGGAACTGGTTGCTGAAGTTGTGCAGCGTGACCAGCTCGTCCAACACATCTCTCCTGCAATTAGAGACAATCCAATAAGAATTCGAGAAAAGCCCAGTGAGAATTCGAGAAAAGCCCAGTGAGAATTCGATGAAGAAAACCCACCTCTCATCTAGGTATACCCTCAGCATCTTCCAGTTGAGCGTGCGAGTGCAGAAGATGAACTTGGCCAGGTCCTTGGGGTGGTCCACCAGTATGCCTTTGGACATGAAGTAACTGATACCCTATTGGAGAGAGAGTGGATCAACATGAAACACACACACACACAGAAAGAGGGATTAGAGGGGGAGAGTAGAGAGAAGAGACCCAGACAGCACCATCTCAGTCCATCACACAGTGGGGCTATCACATGCCCTTTAAGTGGCTGGCCATAGTGAGCCTAATCCACTTAGCGATACACAGACAGACCAAATAACGCCATTAGAATGTTCCACAGATTCTAGGGAACCAGGCTTTGACCTGCAGTGACCTCCAAGGCTGTGATGTCTTTCAGAATGCATGCATCAGCAGTAAACAAGTCATTTAGCTGGTAGTCATTTGTCTTCGGGGTGGGCTGAAGTGTGGTGGGTGTGATGTGTACTTACTATTTCTAAATCATTATTTTTTTGTGGTTTTCATAGTGAGGAAGGCTGATCTATGCAGAATCAATAACATACAGAGAAAAAAAAGCTAATTGGCCCGCATACATCTAGCCAAATCTTATAAGGAACAATTTCCCGGAAACAGATTAAGCCGGCTTTATCTATGTCCGGGAAACCAAGTATTTCAGTGGGGAAGCGATGCTTTATAAAAAGGACAACGAGGCATTGGGGATAAAGGTGAAAAAGAGATGACTTACCTCCTGATGGTTAGCGTTGAATGTCAGACTGCCTTCATCTAGCATCATGTAGAGTCTTCTATATGAGAAGCCATAGGGAAGCCTTCTATTGTAGATGGAACAGTGACCCCATGTGGACTTACACAAACTAGGACACAGCCAGAGAGAGACAGACCAAGAAAGTCAGGGAACAAGCGAGCGACATAGAAAAAGGGAGGACTGCAATTAGAAACATGATCACCCAATCAACTCTTTGAACCATTAAAAAAGCACATTGTCACACAGAACCTGGTAAATGTTATACCTACTTGTGGCAAGCACCATTTGAATGATTTGTGGACAATTAAAAACATAGATGAATCTGTAATGGCATATCAGGTCCTGTCCTGCAGCACACTTCTCATTGGCCGCATTCACACGGGGAGCCCAATTCTGATATTTTCTCCAATAATTGGTCTTTTGACCAACAACATCAGAACTTATCACATTTTTTAAAGCTTATCTTATTTGGTCAAAATACCAGTTAGCGACATTATTTTGATATAATTCATTCTGAATGCCTTCCAACTGTACTCACCCCTGCCTCCCTTCCACATACCCTGTTAGTCTACTACTCACCCCTGCCTCCCTCCCACAGACCCTGTCAGTCTACTACTCACCCCTGCCTCCCTCCCACAGACCCTGTCAGTCTACTACTCACCCCTGCCTCCCTTCCACAGACCCTGTCAGTCTACTACTCACCCCTGCCAGAGGTACTCGTCGTGGCCCAGGTCCTGCCACACGCAGGATGCCAGACAGAGGTCTGTAGCGTTCAGGTAGGACAGGATGGTGATGCTGAGCTCTGGAGGAAGCATCTCCAGGTCTATGAAACCCTGCTGCCCCTTCCCCCGGCGGGCACGCAGCAGCTGGTAGATGTCTGCCCCTTGGCAGTGCTGGGGGTGGCGCCGCGGGTGGGGGTGAGGTGGCAGGTCGCCCACCCCGGGGGAGGGGGGAGCCTGGCCTGGGTTAGCCCCCATCTCCATCCCCAAGTCCCGGGGATCTCCGTCAAGGCCTGGTCCAGCGTCCCAGTGCTCTCCGTACTCCTGCTGCAGCTGCTGGTTCCTGGCCACCCTCCACAGCCCCTGACCCATCTGCAGGATCTGGTGTATAGAGAAGACAACACAGGCAGCACAGTCTGCATGCGTCATAGGGAATAGGTTCCCTCAGGAGGAATATCAAACAGAAGTAGCTCAGTGGTCTAGTTACTAGGCATTAAATTGAGAATTTCCTGGCCATCCAATCTGGCCTTAAATAGCCATGTACTCTTATAATCTCCACCCGGCACAGCCAGAAGAGGACCGGCCACCCGTCAGAGCCTGATTCCTCTCTAGGTTTCTTCCTAGGTTCCTGCCTTTCTAGGGAGTTTTTCCTGTGCACCATCGTGCTACCTTGTTTAAATGTTTTGGAAACTGGATTACTTCCTGGTTACTTTTGTCACTGGCATGGCAACAGCTGATGGTAGGCATATCTATCTTGGAGTTACCGTGCTATGCTGAGTCACTGAAGGGCTCAGCGGTTGTCACAAAATAGAGAAACATCCGTGACGGGTCAATTTAATCTGGACTCAGACCCTAGCTGTTTGTCCGCATAAACATTTCAATGATTGCTTTGATTTTATTAGGCTAACGTGTGCGAGATGACACATGAAAGCAGAGGCAATTGCTTCCTGAAAGTGCTCTCTGGAACAGTCTCTAAGGGTTCGAGGATTCTAATGTGACTTTGCACAACAAGCCATTTCGAAATACACTGAACAAAAATATAAATGCAACAATTAGCGATTTTACTGAGTTACAGTTCATAATGAAATTAGTCAAATTTAAATAAATAAATTAGGCCCTAATCTATGGATTTCGCATGATTGGGTAGCAGCGCAGCCATCGGTGGGCTTGGGAGGGCACAGGCCCACCCACTGGGGAGCCAGGCCAGGCCAATCAGAATATGTTTTCCCCCACAAAAGCGCTTTATTACAGACAGAAATACTCCTAAGTTTCGATCCCGCAGGTGAAGAATCCTGGATGTGGAGGTCCTGGGCTGGCGTGTTCTGCGGTTGTGAGGCCGGATGGACGTACTGCCAAATTCTCTAAAACGACGTTGGAGGCGGCTTATGGTACAGAAATGAACATTCAATTCTCTGACAACAACTCTGGTGAATATTCCTGCAGTCAGCATACCAATTGCACACTCCCTCAAAACTTGAGAAATCTGTGTCATTGTGTTGTGACGAAACTGCACATTTTAGAATGGCCTTTTATTGTCCCAAGCACAAGGTGCACCTGTGTAATGATCATGCTGTTTAATCATATTCTTGACATGCCACACCTGTCAGGTGGATGGATTATCTTGGAAAATGATAAATGCTCACTAACAGGGATGTAAACGAATTTGTGCACAAAATGTAAGAGAAATAAGCTTTTTGTGCATATGGAAAATGTCTGAGATCTTTTATTTCAGCTCATGAAACATGGGACCAACAATTTACATGTTGCATTTATATTTTGGTTCAGTGTAGGTACTATATGCATCAAGCCTCCCATCTCCATCTTTACCCTTATAATCCTTTAGCCAGGAAAGACTATCTTACCCCTTCCATTTATAGCCATCTAAACCGTTACCCCATCAAACAGGAGACAGTGCAACTGAGGCAAGGCCTAAACCATGTAGCCTGCTATCATTTACCCTCTATCATGCCAGCTATGGCCCTGTTTATTCTCCATGAAAAAAACCCATCCATAACACAGATCGACGTGGTATTACATTATAAACCAGAAGTAGCCTCAGTTAACCCGCTAGGTGACATGCATTCAACTCTCTCCGACTCCCCTGTCAGTAAGTCTCAATGAGTGGGTTTGTAGCTTCATTTCTAATTCTTGTGTTTTTGTCACACGTTTGTTTCCCCTTTTTTCTTATTTAACTTGCATTGTTCGGAAAGAGCTTGTGAGTAAGCATTTCACTGTAAGGTTGTAGTTGGCACATGACAAATAAAAAGTCAGACAGTTTACACTACAGGCACTCTCTTCTCTCTTGTAATAGCATCTTAGAACGGTTCAGAGCTGAATCATAGCCTGGTCCCAGATTTGTTTGTTCCAGCTTGCCAACTCCTGTAGTGATAGTTAAGACAGCACAAACACATCTGGGATTAAGCTAGAATCATCCATCCCTGTCACTACAGCTTAATCTCAATTCCAGCCTATTTAGCCTAACGCTCCTCGGAATTCCTCACATGTTCTCAATTCTTTGTTTCCCCATGTGATGTGGGTATGCTCCTAGGCTGCTTGCTGCTACATTGCTGCAATGCCATTGCACTTGTTATTCAGCATTCCCTGCTTGCTGCGGGAGCATTAAGACTTTAGGCTACTCAAAACACACTGGGGAATGTCTTAAAGCTACAATATATGTCACTTTTTAGGCAAGCTGACCAAATTCAAAGAAATGTGTGTTCTAGATATGTCAGTCTCATTGAAAGCAAGTCTAAAAAAAGTGGTAGTTATGTTCTTTGTAAGCTATGCCCATGATTCACGTTATGTTTATTTTTTGCATCTTTTACTTTTGTACACAAGCTTCAAACAGCTGAAAATACACTATTTTTGGATACGGAAAACATATTTCACAGTGGTTTAGATGGTACAATGATTCTCTACACTGACTGATTATTTTGTCACAAACTGAAATTAGGCAAACTATTAGAATTTTAAAGTTGACATGAGTCTACTGGTTATATGGTGAGAGGGTTACTGTAGGTCATAGATGTTTCTAGACATGTAGGCCTAGACTAGGTCTAGATACATAGCCTAAACTGTATGGATTAGGTCAACTGACCTAAGGGTGTATTTGTTCAAATGTGGATTGATGTCTTACTGTCATACTTATGACGGCCTAGCTTGCGAGTCAATTATTTTAAGTATTTTCTGAACAAATAATTCAGTAGAAGAAAAAAAACGCACTCATTTAAAAGGAGAGAATGCACAGTGCATGGTGTGATCACATTGGCTGAATTGATGTATTGCGAATGCACAGGACAGGCATATGGTTGGTCTAAATTGGTAGTTGGTTCATGAGGTGGGGCATTCAAATGAGTTGGGTTTGGGGGTGTTTTAACTGAATCTGGTGGTTGCAAGCATATCATTTGAGTTTCAAATGAGCAACTATCTACAGTGGGTTTTGACTTATTCGTGATGGAAAAAACAGGTGGTAGCCTACCTGTACATGTGTGTACGGAGAATGTTGTACCCAATGGGCTGTGTACAGTCAATAAAGTGACGCAGCATACAGATTCTGAGAAATCATTCCGATCAGCCGCCTACTGAATGTACAATCTTTAACAAACTAATGCAAACGTTATGCTAGTGAGAAGGACATTCATACATACCTGTAGTCATGTAATAATAACTGTCTCTTGGTAAACAGAGGTACCATACTCTGTCAAGCACTAGAGTTATGTGCCCCATCGTCTGTTGACGTTTGCCTAATTCAGTAATTGGATAAACTGTCATACAAAGTCAGACAGTAGTGGTCTGGAAACATGTTCAGTGTCTTGCTGTAAACAACATCAAACGTGAAGTTATGTTCTGCAGCTGATATATAAATCATTTCACTATCAAGCTAGATTGACCTAAAGCTCTCGCCTTTCTTCAATATAATTATACAAGCCAACCAGCCATTGGGGAGGATCGTCTGGTCGATGACAGTCCATCGTAACCAGCGCCACCTACCTGAATTGTATGGAAGACTTTACCGCCGCCGCGACGTATATACAGTCCAGAACGTAAACAACTTTGGTGGGAATAGTTTTGGGTCTTCTACCGGTAACGAGATGCTCCCATTTCCGTTAAATGCTGTCCAAAAAGACCCACTCTCGTCGCTGTTGTAGAGAAAAACTGCTCACAAAGTGACAACAGGCCTAATCTGCCCCATCACTCAATATGGGGCTTCTTCAACTCCTCCTTTCGCCCTCCTCTTTTCACACGCACTGTTGTCTGGTTTGACGTTTCGCGTGTTATTGGTGGAAATGACGTAGCTATAACTGAGTAAATCCATCTAACGATTGTGAATGGTACTTAACTATGATATATACAATATTTCATTTTTTAGGTTTAAAAAAAAAATATTATTCTAGTAAAAAGGTCGGCCTACACAGAGCATTCTAACGAATCTAATAAAATCCTTTGGACTTTTTACAAAAAAATCAGCAGTGCATTGCTTTGTTTCTTCTAAACACATTAAAGGTAGCTAACCAGAATAATTATGTTTTCCTTTCAACTACAGACAGTAAAGACGACGTTTTACATGGATTTAGTTAGTTCAGCTTGTTTCATAAATCCTCGTCAGTTTACCATCGACATTAAAACCAGAAGTCTACAAACAAAACTTTTAGCGCCATCTAGCTACGAATGTGCTCTTATGAATCTTCCTTCTAGTTTTTCTGATTCACTTATCATGGCAACCAATCGCGGCAATTATGTTATTTACCCGGGCAAAACAAACTAAATACATGTCCAGCTAGCTAGCTAATTTGGCTAGCACTTCTACTCAAATATAAGGTAATTTATTATATTTTGTGTTATGGAATGTTTCAGTAGCTGCAACAACGTGTCACCTCAACAAAATCTAACGTTAGCCTATAACATAGCAAGTAAATTAACTTGCTGGCAAGCTGTGTTGGTAGCTAGCCAACACGTACACAGCTATATTGTTTATGTTAGTTAGCGTTTTATTCATTCGTTGTAAAAGAGTTAATGGAAGAATTGTTGCGGTAACGTTACCTGTCTGTCATTTGAATCTTCAAGGTCCACAATGATGTCAACCGGTGATTTGAAAGGATGTCTTCGGAAGCTGGACGCTCAACTACGGGCATTGAAGTACCCAAGAGAGGTCGACTATAATGGGTATGTTAGCTAGGTCATGGATAATAAATTGTGCCACGTTCCCAAATGTTTTGAGGGAAGGAGCCAGTTTTTAGAATCTGTCGGCACCTGTGTTGTGGTTGTTCAGTTGATGGCCACATGATGGCTTCACTATTCAGTCTCTTAGTTGCAGTGCAGGAGATGTATGCACATTTGTGTCACTTTTACATTTTTACATTACATTTTAGTCATTTAGCAGACGCTCTTATCCAGAGCGACTTACAGTAGTTTTACTTGCTTACGTTGGAGAAATACATCCCCCATATGTTCGTCCATTCTGATATATAGTGAGCTCCAAACGTATTGGGGCAGTGACCATTTTGTTGTTGTTTGGCTCTGTACTCCAGCACCTGATTTGATCATCAGGTATTCCAAGACTGGTGAACAGTGGCTTGACACTTTGGATTTGAAATGATACAATGATTGAGTTTAAAGTGCAGACTGTCAGCTTTAATTTGAGGGTATGAACCGTTTAGAAATGACAACACTTTTTGTACATAGTCCCTCCATTTTTGCTGTCATTATTAGATAGATCTGAATGAATCGTGAATAATGATGAGTGAGGAAGTTAGATGCACAAATATCATACACCCCCAAATGCTAATCTCCCCTGTTATTATAATGGGAGAGTTTAGTATGTCTTGGGGTATGATATTTGTGAGTCTAACTTTCTCACTCATCATTATTTACGATTCATTCAGGACTATCTGTAATCATTGTAGCATCCACATGAATGTATAAGTGTTTAGAAGCATATTATATTCTTACTTACAGTAAAAGTGACTCCAAAATGACACAATACATTATTTACCATTCATTTCTATTGAGCACAAAATAATCTGAAACGCAACCAAAACACACAGCAAATGCATCCAACAAGTTTGTAGAGTCACAAGCTTGACGTAATCATTGTGTGCTAGGAATATGGGATCAAATACTGAACTTTTGACTACTTTAATACACACAAGTTAATTTGTCTCAATACTTTTGGTCCTCTAAAATGGGGGTCTATATGAAAATACCCTCAAATTAAAGCTGACAGTCTGCATTTTAAATTCATAGTCAAATCCTAAGTATTGGAGTACAGAGCCAAAACAACAACAAATGTGTCACTGTCCCAATACCTTTGGAGCTCACTGTATACAGTATACATGGAGTATACCAAACATTAAGAACACCTTCCTAATAATGATTTTCCCTCAGAGCCTCAATTCATCGTGGCATGACTCTACAAGGTGGCAAGCGTTTCACAGGAATGCTGGCCCATGTTGACTCCAATGCTTCCCACAGTTTTTTTCAAGTTGGCTGGATGTCCTTTGGGTGGAGGACCTATCTTGATACACACAGGAAACTGTTGAGTGTGAAAAACCCAGCAGTGTTGCAGCCCTTAACAAAAACTGGTGCGCCTGGCACCTACTAACATACCCCTTTAAAAGGAACTGAAATATGTTGTCTTGTCTATTCACCTTCTGAATGGCAAAAATACACAATCCATGACTCAATTGTCTCAAGGCTTAAAAATCCTTCTTTAACCGGTCTCCTCTCCCTCATCTACACTGATTTGAAGTTGATTTAATAAGTGACATCAATAAGGGATTATAGCTTTCACCTGGATTCACCTGGTCAGTCTATGTCATGGAAAGAGCAGGTGTTCTGTTTTGTATACTCAGTGTGTGTGTGTGTATATACATACATACATACATACATACATACAGTGCCTTTGGAAAGTATTCAGACCCCTTGACTTCTTCTACATTTTGTTACGTTACAGCCTTATTCTAAAATTGATTATAAATTGCTTTCCCCCCTCAAATCTACACACAATACCCCATAATGACAAAGCAAAAACATTTTTTGCTAATTTATAATAAAAAAAAAAAATACATTTACATAAGTATTCAGACCCTTTACTCATTACTTTGTTGAAGCACCTTTGGCAGCAATTACAGCCTCAAGTCTTCTTGGCTATGACACTACTAGTTTGGCACACCTGTATTTGGGGAGTTTCTCCCATTCTTCTCTGCAGATCCTCTCAAGCTTTGTCAGGTTGGATGGGGAGCTTCACGCCACAGCTATTTTCAGGTCTCTCCAGGGATGTTCGATTGGGTTCAAGCCTGGGCTCTGGCTGGGCCATTCAAGGACATTCAGAGACTCGTCCCGAAGCCACTCTTGTGTTGTCTTGGCTGTATGCTTAGGGTTGTTTTCCTGTTGGAAGATGAACCCTCACCCCAGTCTGAGGTACTGAGTGCTTTGGAGCAGGTTTTCATCAAGGATCTTTCTGTACTTTGCTTCATTCATCTTTGCTTCGATCCTGACTAGTCACTGCCATGCTTCACCGTAGGGATGGTGCCATGTTTCCTCCAGATGTGACGCTTGGCATTTAGGCCAAAGTGTTCAATCTTGGTTTCATCAGATCAGAGAATCTTGTTTCTCATGGACTGAGAGTCTTTAGGTGCCTTTTGGCAAACCAAGCGGGCTGTCATGTCTTTTACTGATGAGGGGCTTCCGTCTGGCCACTCTACCATAAAGGCCTGATTGGTGGAGTGCTGCAGAGATGGTTGTCCTTCTGGAAGGTTCTCCCATCTCCACAGAGGAACTCTGGAGCTCTGTCAGAGTGACCATCGGGTTCTTGGTCACCTCCCTGACCAAGGCCCTTCTCCACAGATTGCTCAGTTTGGCTTGGCGGCCAGCTCTAGGAAGAGTCTTGGTGATTCCAAACTTCTTTTATTTAAGAATGATGGAGGCCATTGTGTTCTTGTGGACCTTAAATGCTGCAGACATTTTTTTTTGGTACCCTTCCCCAGATCTGTGCCTTGACACAATCCTGTCTTGGAGTTCTAAGGAAAATTCCTTCGGCCTCATAGCTTCGTTTTTGCTCTGACATGCACTGTCAACTGTGGGACCGTATATAGACAGGTGTGTGCCTTTCCAAATCATGTCCAATCAATTGAATTTACCACAGGTGGACTCCAATCAAGTTGTAGAAACATCTCAAGGATGATCAATGGAAACAGGATGCACCAGAGCTCAATTTCAAGTCTCATAGCAAAGGGTCTGAATACTTACAGTATGTAAATAAGGTATTTCTGTTTTTTATTTTGAATACATTTGCAAACATTTCTACATTTTTCTTTGTCATTGAGGTATTGTGTGTAGATTGCTGAGGAAAATGTTTTATTTAATCAATTTTGGAATAAGGCTGTAACGTAACAATGTGGAAAAAGTCAAGGGGTCTGAATCCTTTCCAAAGGCACTATACATACTCACTCACCAGGCAGTTTATTAGCTACACCCATCTAGTACTGGGTCGGACCCCCCTTTGCCTCCAGAATACAGTGAATTCCTCGGGGCATGGATTCTACAAGTCGGAAACGTTACACATTGATGTTGGTACATGCTGACGCGATGGTGTCATGCTGTTGCTGCAGATTGGACGGCGGTACACCACTGTAACCAGCTTGTACTGTTGACACCAGGCAGGGTCCATAGACTCTGTCATCAGTATGACGCAACATCCCATCTGGTTTGGCCTTAGTAGGACTATCATTTGTTTTTCAACAAGACAATAACCCAAAACACCTCCAAGCTGTGTAAGGGCTATTTGACCAAGAAGGAGAGTGATGGAGTGCTGCATCATATGACCTGGCCTCCACAATCACCCGACCTCAACCCAATTGAGATGGTTTGGGATGAGTTGGACCGCAGAGTGACGGAAAAGCAGCCAACAAGTGTTCAGAATATGTGGGAACTCCTTCAAGACTGTTGGAAAAGCATTCCAGGTGAAGCTGGTTGAGAGAATGCCAAGAGTGTGCAAAGCTGTCCTCAAGGTAAAGGGTGGCTAATTTGAAGAATCTCAAATATAAAATATATTTTGATTTGTTTAAACTTTTTTATTTATTTATTATTATTATTTTTTTTTACATGATTCCATATGTGTTATGTCATAATTTTGATGTATTCACTATTATTCTACAAATATTCTAAATATTAACCATCCATGCAGTATCTAAGAATATTTTGGGCAGACGGCACCTTGAAGGAGAGGCAGGTGTGCATATGGTAGCATTTCTCATGATTTAACATTTTGTTCCACCATGAGCCTAATTTCTGATGATCCTGTTGTTATGATGAGCATATCTGACCAGCTCTTTATCCAGGTTGTGGGGTCACTGATTTCTATGTCTATTACACTCAGTATTTGGCTTGAAAGTGCCAACACATTGCAAGTGTGATGACATATGGAACTTGTGATGAATTAAGAATGAGAATTTGGGCTACAATGAATATTATCAACAGTCTGTATGATGTTCTTGCGTGCTATAGGCAAACCTGCTCTGTAGTGTAGGATAAAGTCACGAGACTGTGTCCCATATGGGACCCTCTTCCCCAGATAGTACTCTACTCTTGCGTGCTATAGGCTCTGTTTAAAAGAATTGTGCACTATATAGGGTGCTATTTGCGACGAAGACTAAATGATTTGGCTGGAAGACAGACTAAACATCTGTAGTCCTATAAACATCCAGATTGGGGCTGAAGCCACGGTGACAGTTCATGGTCCGGGTCTGTTTTGAAGTCTCCGGCAGGCGGTAGAGGGGGTTGTACGGAGCCCTGCCCGACTATAACTCTGTAAACATGCTTTACATTAACCAGCCGTGGGTTCCCCTCTGACGAGGACCCCAGTCTGCACATCCGATGAGCAGGGATTCCTTTTGAAGTGAAGAGCATCAAACATAATATGCTTGTGGGGGATTTTAAAAATGATGTGGCTCAAATACAATTTTCTGTGGATGTGAGACAATTTAAATCAGGAGACAAAGGTTGGCCACTTTTTTTTTTAAATGTATATATTTTTCTAGTTTTTATCAAACTCGTTTGGGTTCCATTGACGTCAAAATGTGTGTTGGGCTGCGTTTAGACGGGCTGCTCAATTCTCATATTTTTTTCCACTAACTGGTCTTTTGACCAATCACATCAGATCTTTATCAGAGCTGATCTGATTGGTCCAAAAACATTTTTTTTGAAAAATCGGTCTACCTGTCTGAACAGAGCATTATTGTCATATTTTTAGGTCTAAATGATACTAATACATATGAAAACAGTAGTACACATTGTAAAACACAATCTATGCTTTATTTCTACAGCTTGGCCAAAGGGGATCCTTCTGCCTTTCTCCCCATAGTGAGTTATGCATTCATCTCCTATTCACCACACCTTGCTGAACACCTGGTGGTCTTCGGAGTGGAACTCACTGGGAAGAACGACCTACGTTTTATCGAATGCATCTACAAGGTAAATCCACACATTGATTCTATTGTGTTCTTTCCCAAAAAATTCTATTAAGGCTATTAGTGTACAGTACCTGTCAAAAGTTTGGACACCTACTCATTCAAGGGTGTTTCTTTATTTTGACTATTTTCAACATTGTAGAATAATAGTGAAGACATCAAAACTATGAAATAACACACATGGAATCATGTAGTAACCAAAAAAGTGTTAAACAAATCAAAATATATCTGAGATTCTTCTAGTAGCCACCCTTAGCCTTGATGATAGCTTTGCACACTCTTGACGTTCTCTCAGCCAGCTTCATGAGGAATGCTTTTCCAACAATCTTGAAGGAGTTCCCACATATGCTGAGCACTTGTTGGCTGCTTTTCCTTCACTCTGCTGTCCAACCCTTCCCAAACCATCTCAATTGGGTTGAGGTCGGGTGATATTCTGGAGGCCAGGTCATCTGATGCATCACTCTCCTTCTTGGTCAAATAGCCCTTTTGGGTCATTGTCCTGTTGAAAAGCAAATTATAGTCCCACTAAGCCCAAACCAGATGGAATGGAGTATCGCTGCAGAATGCTGTGGTAGCCATGCTGGTTAAGTGTGCCTTGAATTCTAAATAAATCACAGTGTCATCAGCAAAGCACCATCACTCCTCCATGCTTCACGGTGGGAACCACACATCCGGAGATTATCCGGTCACCTACTCTGCGTCTCACAAACACACGGCGGTTGGAACCAAAAATCTCAAATTTGGACTCATCTGACCAAAGGACAGATTTCCACCGGTCTCAATGTCCATTGCTTTTGTTTCTTGGCCCAAGCAAGTCTCTTCTTATTGGTGTCCTTTAGTAGTGTGTTTTTTTTTACACCCTTTTCTTCTCCCCAATTTCATGGTATCCAATTGTCCCATCGCTGCAACTCCTGTACGGGAGAGGCGATGGTCGAGAGCCGTAACTCTAACTTGGCTGGTAACTAACTTATCCTCTGCAGCAGAGGTAATTCTGGGTCTTCCTTTCCTGTGGCGGTCCTCATGAGAGCCAGTTTCATCATAGTGCTTGATGGTTTTTGCGACTGCACTCGAAGAAACGTTCAAAGTTCTTCAAATTTTCCAGATTGACTGACCTTCATGTCTTAAAGTAATGATGGACTGTCATTTCTCTTTGCTTACTTGAGCTGTTCTTGCCATAATATGGACTTGGCCTTTTATCAAATAGGGCTATCTTCTGTATACCAACCCTACCTTGTCACAACACAACTGATTGGCTCAAACGCATGCCAAGAGTGTGCAAAGCTGTCGTCAAGGCAAAGGGTAGCTACTTTGAAAAATGCAAAATATAAAATCTACATTGGTTACTACATGATTCCATTTTGTGTTATTTCATAGTTTTGATGTCTTGACTATTATTCTACAATGTAGAAAATAGTAAAACTAAGAAAAACCCTTGAATGAGTAGGTGTGTCCGAACTTTTGACTGATACGTTAGGTTAACATGTTTCCGTGACGTAGCCTTAGTATTTAAGTATCATCATGCACAGTGGAGTGATTTTACTCCATAGGTCTCCATTAGTATGGTAGGAAGAAGACACAGAGCGTAATACTAGAACACTGTGTTCTAATGACTAACATCTTTTGTGATGAAATCATGTTTTTGAATGCATCCCCCCCTGCAGCAATCCCACATCTAGACCTACCCGTTTGAGAAACACATTGGCATCACTCCCAGTTGACTGTATTATCTCCCAGCCTTGTTCCTTCATGCCCTCCCTATGATTTAATGCTCTGTTCATTCACTGCGTGCTGGGATCTTTCCTGGGTCCTACTTTTCCAGTAGGCTCCCTACCACCGCTCTCCCCATGCAGTGTCGTCTCCCTAACACGAAACAGTTTCTCCCAATAGGAGGGACTCCCCTCTAGATCCCCTCTCATACATCACAGTTATTATTGTAATGGTTCAAAATGGCAGTGTTTCCAGTTGTTTCCTCACAGATTTCCCCTGTAGAAGTAAAAGGTAGGCTACACGTGGGATTCTTTTTCATTCCTGTGGTGCTCAAATGACATGAATGGAGTCTTAAGGTACTCTAGGAATTCCATTAATTCTTATCTATGGGAAATGGTATAGGCCTCCACTGTCGCAATTCCTTTTTCCATGATATTGTGCTTGGTCAAGACTAAGCCATTTCCGTCATCGCACATTCTAATATTACAGCTCCTCTCTCATCACAACCAACCGAGGACTTGGAAGGAATGACTTGTGTAAATGGATCAGGGGTTTTTCAGTCTTTTTGTTGAGGCTGTACTGTAGCCTCTGTTAACCCTTCTGGTTCTGATAGCAGGGTTTTCACTGAGCGGGCCCTGATCTGCAGCATCTGTATTTAACACTCTCTGTTAGTGTTTCCTTCCAGCTGGCAACCAGTGGTCGGCAGCACAGTGTCTTTGAGCAATTATGTTTTATAAAGGTACACATGAAATCCTGATTCCTGCGGTGAACACAGGAACTCCATGTTGGTCCAAGTTCTCATCTCGGATCAGAATCCCCTCTTCTGTTCTCTTAGTGCTGAGGCCGCAGGCGAGCTATCTGCCTCTCACAGCATCGGTTCATTTTGGCGAGAGAGGAGAGGGAGACCGAGAAGGAAGAGCGAGACCCTTTGTGCGATGGCCGGCGCCCAGTCACTGCTTCGCTTGGCTGGCACACACACAAAAATATGGGAGACAGATTGGGCCGACACACCAGCAGCATTTCATACAGAAGACAGTGCAGAGAGGAGACAAGCCATTTGCTCTGCGCTATAGTCGGTGTAACAGGAAAGCACTCATTTAGCCCTCCTGTCATACCTACTGCCATCTTTCCCTGAACTCATGTTAACTATAGTGAGTTTTACAATTATCAATAGAATGTTTGGATTTGTCATGTGTTCCAGCTCCTATTATTCCCTTTTCACGTGAATTAAGTGTATCGAGGCAAGGGATACATGTCATTTTTTGGAAGGGAAAACGAACTCCATATACTTTTTAAAAACGATTAAAACCAAATGGAAACTGTAGAAAATATAATGAACCTACACTTATACTGTGTCCAGCTCAGTAAAAATCATTCAAATGAAACCTAGACAGTCGGGTAGCATCGAAAATTGCAAACGCATTGGATACAGGACAATTTCTTTGCACGTTTTGATGGCGAAGAAATGAACACATTTTCAATGTTACACTCTGGACCTTCTTGAAGACTGAATGTGGCCCCCGGCGCAAAATGAGTTGAAAACCCCTGTACGAGATACTTTGCAATGTGATCTTCAATGACAATTCAATGAATATTGTTTTGATCTTTGCATTTCTTTACTGTTTGAATAAAAAAAAAAACATGGTGTATTTTTGATTTGAAACAACTTTTCAGCAGGGAGAATTCAGCCGTGTGTCATATTGTTCACCCACATCTAGGTACTGCGGGATCTCTTCCACTACAAACCTGTCCTGACCAAGCAGCAGTTCCTCCAGTTTGGCTTTGCAGAAAGAAAGACCTGCATCCTCTGTGATGTCATCGCCTTCGCCCTGCAGAAACACAAAGAGCTCAGCAAAGGCAACAAGGTCAGTTTGTCTCCCTCAGCTTTGACGAGCCTAGAGCAAAGAGTTTCATCAACAACATGATAATGATGACACGGTATTCACGGTTCAATTAACTATTGCACCCTCATGATCAGACCATGTCTGTATTGTAATAGAACATGTGTTCTCAATAGCCTATCTGGTAAAAGAAAAGGTATTGTATTGTATTGCATCTGTGTGTTGCAGCCAAAGCCGAGACCTCGTTTTCAGGTCTCGAGTTCAGACTCCAAAAGTGAGGCTCTCCCATTTCAGGCTGAAACGATGAACCCCATGGCCACCACAGTAAGTCTTTGCCAAGGACATGACAGTGTAGACCAACAGACTTGTTCAGCTCTCTACACTTTATCAAAGAGGCCTGAGCTTTCCTAGTTAAATAAAGGTAAAATGAGTACATGGTGAGATGGTTCTTTCCCACAGTTGTCCCTAAGCAGGCCACTGGTGGAGAGACACATTGGTGGTGACTCCTGGGACTCCTCTAGTAGAACCTCAGATAATGAAGAGTCTGAGGAGGAGGGGGAGGGGCTGGGACTGGAGGAGGTCCAGAACCAAGCACCTACAGTCCCTCAAACAGTGAGTACCAGCATACTTCTCCACAATATAAGCACAGACACACACACACACACACACACACAGCCCTTCTCTCTAACACACAGCACCAAAGTGACACACACGCACACTGACTGGATTGTGACCACCCTTCCAGGACCTGGTGGTGGAGGGGAGGCTGGCATCGCTGGAGGCCCAGCTGCTTCAGGTCCAGACCAGTCTGGGGAGGCTCTCGGCCCTGGAGCAGAGGCTGGAGCTTCTAGAGAAGGCCTCGGCCGGGAGGATCACTATAGACAAGCACCACTGGGAGAACCTGGAGAGCAGAGTGCTACTGCTGGAGACCAGACTGACCCTCTCCACAGCCACGGCCCAGGTAGGCTCTTTGTGTGTGTGTCCCTATCCACTGCAAAGGGATTATTGGCTACTGTGTGGCTGCATGTGTGTCAGCCATGGCCCAGGTAGGAAGGGATCTCTACACCACATCTGTCTGATCTGGAGACGCTTCTAAAGAACTCTCCGTACCTCTATCCAATGACAAGTAGAAGCAGATGTTGAACTAATGATGTCAGTCCATTCCAGAATGTCTACTGTAACTCTGTTTGCTGGTTAAAGATGGAAAAATGTACAGCTTTCAAGGTTGTTTTTTTCCCCTCTAGGAGTCGTCGTCACTTATCAATGGAGGTTGGAGTCATCACATGGCAGATAATGCAACTGAAGTCACGGGTTGGAACTGATTTTGACAGTAAAAGTATCTTAGTAGAGTATTGATGAGGCCATTGTATACAACAACTGAAATACAGTAATAGAAAGATCAAATTCCCACTGTGACACAGAAGTTAAACTGATGCTTACATACCCTTAGAGTCAAGACCCAGTCCTCCAGAGAGCCTCCTACACAACTCTGGCTGTGAGCGTCCTCAGTCCTCCACCCCTTCCGCTTGCTATCCCATCAGCCCCTGTGTGACAACGGCACCCCCAGAGGTAATGGCAGATATAACAAGTGTGTGTGTAATGGAAACATTAGACTATTTGGGCTGGATTCAATCTGTAGTATCGTGAAAGATCCACGTTATAGGTCGATTTGAAATGTTAAAGGCAATGTTCGAGGAGACTTCATTCACGGTAAACTCTGCATATTTTACGCGGATCTTCCGCAATACGGATTAAATCAAGCCCTTTGTTTTTCATTCATTCTTGACTCATTTTCTATAGGAGAATATGAAAGAGAGATTGGAAAGGATAGCCAACATGTAAGTACTGTAGATCTATGTTGTATTCCCTCTAATGTTAACCAAGGCTAATACACCATCTATTGTATATAAAATAATACTGCATTTATGTTTAATTTCATTATTAACTTTGTTTTGTTCTTCTCCTTTGTTTTAGGATGAAAGACACTTCCAGCCTTTTAAGAAGTATGGAACCCTCAATGTAAATTCAGACTTTAAAAAAATATGTATTTTTGTAATTGATCTCTGGATTAGTATGTGAGTGATGAATAAAGGTATCATGGATAAATACCGACTTGTGTTCACAATCCATTATATACAGTACCAGTCAAAAGTTTGGACACACCTACTCATTCAAGGGTTTTTCTTATTTTACTTGGGCTGCAATTTCTGAGGCTGGTAACTCTAATGAACTTCTCTACAGCTGAGGTAACTCTGGTTCTTCCTTTCCTGTGGCGGTCCTCATGAGAGCCAGTTTCATCGTAGCGCTTGATGGTTTTTACGACTGCACTTTTCCGGATTGAAGTAAAGTAATGTCTTAAAGTATTGATGGACTGTCATTTCTCTTTGCTTATTTGAGCTGTTCTTGCCATAATATGGACTTGGTCTTTTAGCCCTTTTTGGTATCTTCTATATACCACCCCTACCTTGTCACAACACAAATAACAAAATCTATTCCACAAATGAACTTTTAACTTCTTATGGATGGTGGCAGTATTGAGTCGCTTGGATGACTGACGTGCCCAGAGTAAACTGCCTGCTACTCACTCCCAGAAACTAAGATATGCATATTATTAGTAGATTTGAATAGAAAACACTCTGAGGTTTCTAAAACTGTTTGAATGATGTCTGTGAGTATAACAGAACTCATATGGCAGGCAAAAACCTGAGAAAAAATCCAACCAGAAAGTGACTTGTAGTTTTTCTATCTAATCCCTGTTCAAACTACAGTGTCTGTGGGGTCGTTTTGCACTTCCCAAGGCTTCCATTGGCTGTCAACAGCCTTTAGAAACTTGTTTCATCCGTCTACTGTTACTGGGAAGAGAATAGGAGCTCAGTCTATCAGTGGACTGCCTGGGACCAGTGAGTTGTTTACTGCGTGGGCACATTTGGCGCGCCACTCCTTCTTTTTCTTCTGTAATGAATACGCTATTGTCCGGTTGGAATATTATCGACGTTTTATGTTAAAAAGACCCTAAGGATAGATTGTAAACATCGTTTGACATGTTTCTACGAACGATAATGGAACTATTTGACTTTTTGTCTCTGGTTTTACGCTCACGCGTTATGCCTTTGGATAGTGATCTGAACGCGGGAACGAAACGGAGGTATTTGGACATAAATATGGAGTATTTCGAACAAAAATAATATTTATTGTGGGAGTCCTGGGAGTGCATTCTGAGGAAGATCAGCAAAGGTAAGGGAAGATTTATAATACTAATTCTGAGTTTAGTTGACTCCAGAACTTGGCGGGTAACTGTATAGCTTGCTTTGATGGCTGAGCTCTGTACTCAGAATATTGAAAAATGTGCTTTCGCCGAAAAGCTATTTTAAAATCTGACACAGCGGTTGCATTAAGGAGTAGTATATCTATAATTCTTTCAGTAACTGTTGTACATTTTATCAACGTTTATGATGAGTATTTTGGTAAATTGATGTGCTCATTCACCGGGAGTTTTGGTGGGAATACATTTTCTGAACATCACGCACCAATGTAAAATGGGGTTTAGGGATATAAATATGAACTTTATCGAACAAAACATACATGTATTTTGTAACATTGAGTCCTGGGAGTGCCATCTGATGAAGATCCTCAAAGGTTAGTAATTCATTTTAGCTGTATTTCTGTTTTTTGTGACGCCTCTCCTTGCTTGGAAAATGGCTGTGTGGTTTTTCTTGTTTAGGTGCTGTCCTAACATAATCTAATGTTTTGCTTTCGCCGTAAAGCCTTTTTGAAATCGGACACTGTGGTTAGATTAAGGAGAATCTTATCTTTAAAATGGTGTATAATACTTTGTATGTTTGAGAAATTGTAATTCTGAGATTTTTGTTGTTTTGAATTTGCCGCCGTGCACTTTCACTGGCTGTCGTCATAGCGGGATCGATATAAGACGTTTTAATAAGGCACACCTGTTAATTGAAATGCATTCCAGGTGACTACCTCATGAAGCTGGTTGAGAGAATGCCAAGAGTGCAAAGCTGTCATCAAGACAAACGGTGGCTACTTTGAAGAATCTCAAATGTAAAATATATTTTGATTTGTTATTGGTTACTACATGATTCCATATGTTATTTCATAGTTTTGCTGTCTTCACTATTATTCTACAATGTAGAAATTAGTACAAAGAAAGAACCCTTGAATGAGTAAGTGTGTCCAAACTTTAGACTGGTACTGTAATTCTGTATTTTATTTGCACAAACAATTTTACGTACAATACCCGGTCTTCTGTAACCTTACTTTCAATCAGGGTGGTGTTTCGGAATACCCGTCAACTGAGGGCTCTATTAAATCCGTATAGTGGAAGTTCAGCATGTGAAATGTATATGCAATGTTCCCGTGTAAGCGGACACTACATTCACGGTAAACGCTGGATGTCAGTTTAATTGAAATAACCTTTTACATTTCTGTCACGCATTCTGTAATTCTTCAGCGAAGCAAACTGAATAAAGCCTCACGGTGTGTTGATGTCTACTCTGCAGCTGCGCCTAAACTGACATCCACTTGCTTGTATTTCCCTGGCCACTGAACTATGGACCTGACCAGTAGAGGTCACTAACAGACCTCTGAGACGTCTTCTCTGGCTATACTGGACTATACTCCAGCTCCCGTTCAAGCCTTTCTCCTCATTTGTAGAGCTCCCCTAGGCCCTGAACGGACTGCAATGTATGAAGAAGATCAATTGCATTTTGAAATGAAGGCTAGGAGAAAGGACACAAGGAATTAATAATTTGAGAAAGTCTAATTCTGCTCAAAGTTTTCCTCATTCAGGCCGAGATTCAATTCAAGGCATGTTTATAAAGCAGTGGTTTCTCAAACCTCTCATTGAGATCCCCAGACCTTTCATGTACTTGATCTATTCCAGAGCTAGCACACCTGATTCAATTGGTCAACTATGCTGAACAAAAATATAAATACAACATGCAACAATTTCAGTGATTTTTACTGAGTTTTACAGTTCATACAAGGAAATCAGTCAATTGAAATAAATTCATTAGGCCCTAATGGATTTCAACTGACTGGGCAGGAGTGCAGCCATAGGTGGGAATAGGCCCACCCACTGGGGAGCCAGGCCCAGCCAATCAGAATAAGTTTTTCCTCACAAAAGGGCTTTATTACAGACAGAAATACCCCTCAGTTTCATCAGCTGTTCGGGTGACTGGTCTCAGATGATCCCGCAGGTGAAGAAGCCGGATGTGGCGGTCCTGGGCTGGCATGGTTACACGTGGCCTGCGGTTGTGGCGCTGGTTGGGCGTACTGCCAAATTCTCTAAAACTACGTTGGAGGCTTATGGTAATTTCATGTTCATTTCTCTATCTGGCAACAGCTCTTTTGGGCATTCCTGCAGTCAGCATGCCAATTGCACGATCCCTCAACTTGAGAACTGCACATTTTAGAGTGGCCTTTTCTTGTCCCCAGCACAAGGTACACCTGTGTAATGATCATGCTATTTAATCAGATTCTTGATATGCTTATTTCCATATACAGCATTGTACCGTGAATGTGGTCTTTGCTGACAAAGTGCTCTTTAATTGAATCCTGGCCTAAAATATCATAAAAATGCATAATAAAAAAACAAAAACAATGACCAAGGAGAGTTGTGGATCCCACGAAATGGACAACCCAGTGTGCTGGAGCATGGTGCTTGCAACACCAGAGATTTGGCTTTGATTCCTATAAGTGCCACATAAGCTGTGGTGTAATCGAGGATTGGCCACAGTACAAACACTCAAGAGGCAGGTTAAAGGCAAAATATAGACTTTTTAATGACAAACTTAGCTGGAGACTGGGATCAAAAGCCAGGACCTCCCTGGGGCTGAACAACCACCAAATTGGTCGCCGAAGGGATGGTCACCTTCTGAGGCTTAGAACCATGGTTCTGATGGGCCCACAACATGATCAATCTCTAATTCAAAGGCCTAGCTCTGTCAGAGCTTAACTTAATCAAACTGAACCAAAGACTTCATTCAAACAAAGGTCCATGGAGCTTGGACAGTCTTCAGCAGCTCCTGCTGCTCTCTCTAAGTGGCAAACCCCCAATCAGTGGTGTAAAGTACTTAAGTAAAAATAGTTTTTGGGGATATCTGTACTTTACATTACTATTTATATTTTTGACAACTTTTACTTTTAGTTCACTACATTCCTAAAGAAAATAATGTACTTTTTACTCTATACATTTTGTCTGATACCCAAAAGTGCTAGTTACATTTTGAATGCTTAGCAGGACAGGAAGATGGTCCAATTCACACACTCATCAAGAGAACATCCCTGGTCATCTCTACTGCCTCTAATCGGACAGACTCCGTAAACACGTGCTTCGTTTGTAAATGATGTCTGAGTGTTGGAGTGTGCCCCTGGCTATCTGTAAATGATGTCTGAGTGTTGGAGTGTGCCCCTGGCTATCTGTAAATGATGTTGGAGTGTGCCCCTGGCTATTAGTAAAACAAATGTAATACATGTAATGGTGCCATCTGGTTTGCTTAATATAAGTCATTGGAGATGATTTATACTTTTACTTTAGCATTTACTTTTAATACTTAAGTACATTTTAAACCAAATACTTTGAGACTTTTACTCAAGTAGTATTTTACTGGATGACTTTTACTTGAGTCATGTTCTATTAAGGAATCTTTACAATTGGGTACTTATTCCACCACTGCCCCCAATGCATCTTCTTCAATGAAGGCATCCAATAAATGTTGCATTACCAAATGTATTAACGGAGTCAAAAAACAAATGTGTTCAATGTGTTCAAATGCCTCTTGATTTTCATGTTTGTATATTTCACATACAAAATCTTTATATTTCACACATTAAGCACATACAAAAATGCAATGCTTTTGCCAATGCTTTATTTCCCTGACCACAGTGTGATGTATGGATTTGACCACTAGAGTTCACTAACAGACAGCTATACAGTATATTCCAGCTGACATTATTAATTAATGCTTCATTGTTGCCCTCTATTGGTCATTCTATGTATAAGAGAACAATACATCTGTGTTATCCTTCACTGCTACTTTGAATATTTGCAAAGTGCTCTGTGAGATGGAATGTTTTCAGAGCAAATTGCCTCTCTAAATCTGAACGGTCATTCCTAGAGGGTCCATTCATTGACCCCTTGTTCTAGAGACAGCGAGTTAGAACAGAGCTAGCCTAACCTCTCGGACCTTTCTCCCTCCGCCTCTCCTTCCCTCTTACCTGTTGTTTAGCTCAGCTCCCAGGCCTCTAGCTGGCTGAAGCTGTTGGAGAGGTGAAACATCCAGGTCATGTGGGGACCTGTCTGGAAGGATGTACACATTAGTATTCTGGAACAGAGCCTGCTATTGCAAATCCAAGGCACTGTTCCTGAACATTGTTATTGACTTTCAGTGTGAGTCAGGAGTAAGTGTGTGACGCAGCTCAGCAAAAACATGGGTAGATCAGAGGTGAGCCCTGACAGTGGAGGTGGTGTGTGTGTGTGTGTGTGTGTGTGTGTGTGTGTGTGTGTGTGTGTGTGTGTGGAGCAGCTTACCGTGATGCTGGGAGCTCAACAGGGGGTGCCAGCTGTCAAAGCGAGACCACACAGTCTCTGTAGTAAAGTCTGATCATAGACCTACAGAGCGAGAACCAAAAGTAGCAGATCCACACATTCCTCCTTTTAGACTCAACAAACAGCATGCAACTCCTTTAAAAACACCCCCACGTCCCTCCTTTCCTCCCCCAAATCCAACAGGAGACCCTGGACCACCCCCAACCCTCCCCCATACTGAAACACCCAGTCTGGGTTACTACAGGACTGCTGCGGCCTGACTGTGAGACCTGCCCTACCCAGATGTGGCTAAGCCGGGGGGAGAAGTCCTTAATCACTTCTTCTCCACTGCTATGTTTCCTCAAGATTGTTCCCTAAACCCTGCTTGTTTTTACTGGCTGTGTGCGAGGGTTTTAATTTTATGTTCTGTACTGTGCATCCTGTGTTTTCTGTGTGTGTTGACTGTTGTTGGGATTATGCGGTTGTGTCTTGCTGTATGTCGTCTATCAAGAGAAATTCCTCTCCCAAGAAAAATAATGTTCTATGAATTGAATACAGCACATGACTAAAGAGTACAATGAAGCACTGTTGTGTTCTCCTGCCTGAACAAACACATCTCTTGCATTGTGTAGAGTTGAAGAGAGCCGTTCCATTTCAGCTTAAAGTAATTACCCGGAGCTTTAGGGCTTTTGGAAGAGGAGGAAGTGTATTCACTAGAAACATACACCCTCCCTCCCTAATGTTGATATTTATTGAATAAAGGGAAGCACTCCAAGGCTAATGCATGTTGAATGAAGCCCATCGATTCCATCAATCTTTTTCTTTGCAATTGTCTTCTCAGTCATCAGTTTAGGTCAGTATGAATTGCAGTAAAACGGTCAATCGTCCAAGGCGTTAGATTGGATTATTAGAAGAAAAAAAAACTTTTTGCTGTCATAATTGGAATGTTTTCTTATTTTATGGACTAGACTGTGAACCGATATGCTTCTTCAACCCTAAAGGAATGTGTATTTTACAGCAGAAAGGCCTACTACTGTCCAACAAGGAATATACAAAATATGCCATCTGTTCACTCCAAAGTGTATTTCTGATAAAAGGCTCTAATATTACGTCTGTGTTGTCTTATTGCTACAACATACCTACTATACCGTAAGTCAAACACCATCTGCTCAAGTAGCTGTTTCAGTAGCAAATCCCTTCCCTCCATATATACAAAAATATAAACACAACATGCAACAATTTCAATGATTTTACTGAGTTGCAGTTCACACAAGGAAATCAGTCAATTGAAATAAATAAATTAGGCCCTAATCTATGGATTTCACATGACTGGGAATACAGATAGGCATCTGTTGGTCACAGACACTGTACCTTAAAAAAAATTTAGGGCGTGGATCAGAAAACCAGTCAGTATCTGGTGTGATAACCACTTACCTCATGCAGCGTGACACATCTCCTAAGCATAGAGTTGATCAGACTGTTGATTGTGGCCTGTGGAATGTTGTTGCGCTGCAATGGCATTGCAAAATTGCTGGTTATTGGCGGGAACTGGAACACGCTGTCGTACACATCGATCCAGAGCATCCCAAACAGGTGAGTCGGCAGGCCATGGAAGAACTGGGACATTTTCAGCTTCCAGGAATTGTGTATAGATCCTTGAGATGTGGGGCAGTGCATTATCAGGCTGAAACATGAGGTGATGGCGGTGGATGAATGGCATGAAAATGGGCCTCAGGATCACGTGCATTCAATTTGATCTGTGCATTCAAATTGTCATCGTTAAAATTCGAATGTGTTCGTTGTCCATAGCTTCTTCAGTTGTGCAAACCCACAGTTTCATCAGCTCTGGTGGACATTCCTGCAGTAAGCATGCCTATTGCCCTCAAAGCTTGAGACATCTGTGGCATTGTGTTGTGTGACAAAACTGCACATTTTCGAGTGGCCTTTTATTGTCCCCAGCACAAGGTGCACCTGTGTAATGATCATGTTGTTTAATCAGTTTCTTGATATGCCACATCTGTCAGGTGGATGGATTATCTTGGCAAAGGAGAAATGCTCACTAACAGGGATGTAAACAAATTTGAGGGAAATTAGCTTTGTGTATGTATTAAACATTTCTTGGATCTTTTATTTCAGCTCATGAAACACTTTACATGTTGCGTTTATATTTTTGTTCAGTATCTATGCCATTTAGGATATCCAAACCAATTTATCATACATTTTATATATGGGTGGTCCCGGGAATCAAACCCACTATCCTGGCTTTGTCAGCACCATGCTCTACCAATTGAGCTACAGTTTTTAACTGAAAGCCAGATACCATCAGAGTCCCAATTCACTCTGCTCTAAAACGAATACGCTAGCCACCGCTATGATTCATGATGTAATCACAATGTGTCTCAAGACTAAGAGCCCCAGAGGCTGATATTAAGACAGACCGAGAGAGAGGAAAAGAGGTTCATAGTGAATGTGTCATCTTTTGTTGATTAGCCTTGCCTGGAACACATGGCTCTGTCTGTCGCTCCCCACATCTACCTTAATCTGCATCTCCACTTCCAGCCTTCATCAGTCTCAACAGTACTGAGAAAACAGGCAGAATGAGAGAAAGAAAGAGAGAGGGAAGAAGGAGGGATAATCTAAGAGGGAGCTGGCACTCAGCACATTCCTTCAGGGTCCTGAGTGTGTGAGGGTGCTATATGCCTCTGTGTGCGCCCCGCCACTCCTCCCTCCTCTCACACCAGTCCACATTCAAGTTCAGTTCCCCCCCTAATTAGATGGATCTCAAGCGTGCCCATGAATTCTTTACCTTACTGATTGGTTAGCCCCATAGCAGACAGACATGGCAGGCACCGCCGCTGCTTGGGCCATGCTAGGCTAATTGGAGTAATCCGTCATTGTAATGGCTGCTGCGGGTATAGATGACTGAAATGTATGGGCCCAAACCGGGCAGTGAAGTGCCTTCAGACAGACGCCTGTGATCAAATGTGACACTTAGCTTATAGCGGATTCCCCCCATGACTTCCCCCCCATGACTGTCCACAGTAAGCGGTAGTTATTGTTTGTCAGCTCTTTCCTGAGCTCATGAGTAAAGTGACTTTGATGTTTTGTTATCTGCCTATACGCAGACTATGCGCTGCAGGTAGGGCCCCGCGGCCGCTAGGAGGACTATTTGAGGGGGGACCTCAGTCGGGGGTTCTCAACTTACTGTTGGAAAATAGCATAGAAGAATACACCACGTGCAATTTCGAAATTTGGTAGCTAGTGCATCAGCAGTTTTTCTTGTGTTATGTCAGAAAGTCGATTAGATTGCTAGGTAAGTTAGTCTAGCCAGATATCTAAACCTTCATGGCTGAACCATATCCCGCTTAGGGCCCCTGTGTAAGAACATCCAGTCATTGTTGATTTGATTCACATTAAGATTTCGTTATTATCTTAACTAACATTTGTCTCGGTTCCAAGCCGGTCATCCTGCGAACAATTTACTTACTTCACGCCAATTTAACTCAACTATTTCTCCTCATTGTTTTGTTCTGAAAATAATTTCCTCAGCTCAATCTAATGATTGATTGCAAATGTACTCTTATTTCTCACTCTCCCAGCCAATAGAAGCCAAGTTGTTATAGTTGGACCCGGGTCAAAAGCCCTTTGGGTTGTCAATCAAAACAGTTTCCACAGGGCTATGGGAAGTCCTACAATAACATCTTATCATTGTGAGCGAGTTAGGTGAGCTGTGGAGGTCACTCGGACATGGAGTTGGAAAATAAACACTGCGACTATCTCACACTGTGAATGTGCTGCTGAGGTCACTGCCCGAGCAGACGCTACAAACGACAGTGGACTGTTGGCAGGACCTGCATCAGAGTCTGGGTAAAGAAGGCTATAGAAAGAAAAGAGGCACATTGGCCCACTACACACCACAAATCAGTGGTGAAAACATACAGTTGAAGTCGAATATTTACATACACCTTAGCCAAATACATTTAAACTCCGTTTTTCACAATTCCTGACATTTAATCCAAATAAAAATTCCCTGTCTTAGGTCAGTTAGGATCACAACTTCCTTTTAAGAATGTGAAATGTCAGAATAATAGTAGAGAGAATGATTTATTTCAGCTTTTATTTCTTTCATCACATTCCCAGTGGGTCAGAAGTTTACATACACTCAATTAGTATTTGGTAGCATTGCCTTTGAATTGTTTAACTTGGGTCAAACATTTCGGGTAGCCTTCCACAAGCTTCCTACAGTAAGTTGGGTGGATTTTGGCCCATTCCTCCTGACAGAGTTGGTGTAACTGAGTCAGGTTTGTAGGCCTCCTTGCTCTCACATGCTTTTTCAGTTCTGTCTACACATTTTCTATGGGTTTGAGGTCAGGGCTTTGTGATGGCCACTCCAATACCTTGACTTTGTTTTCTTTAAGCCATTTTGCCACAACTTTGGAAGAATGCTTGGGGTCATTGTCCATTTGGAAGACCCATTTGCAAACAAGCTTTAACTTCCTGACTGATGTCTTGAGATGTTGCTTCAATATATCCACATAATTTTCCAGCCTCATGATGCCATCTATTTTGTGAAGTGCACCAGTCCCTCCTGCAGCAAAGCACCCCCACAACATGATGCTGCCACCCCCGTGCTTCACAATTGGGATGGTGTTCTTCAGCTTGCAAGCCTCCCCATTTTTCCTCCAAAGATAATGATGGTCATTATGGCCAAACAGTTCTATTTTTGTTTCATCAGACCAGAGGACATTTCTCCAAAAAGTATGATCTTTGTACCCATGTGCAGTTGCAAACCGTAGTCTGGCTTTTTATGGCGATTTTGGAGCAGTGGCTTCTTCCTTGCTGTCGATATAGGACTCGTTTTACTGTGGATATAGATACTTTTGTAACTGTTTCCTCCAGCATCTTCACAAGGTCCTTTGCTGTTGTTCTGGGATTGATTTGCACTTTTCGCACCAAAGTACGTTCATCTCTAGGAGACAGAACGTGTCTCCTTCCTGAGCGGTATGACGGCTGCGTGGTCCCATGGTGTTAATACTTGCGTACTATTGTTTGTACAGATGAACGTGGTACCTTCAGGTGTTTGGAAATTACTCCCAAGGATGAACCAGACTTGTGGAGGTCTACAATATTTTTTCTAAGGTCTTGGTTGATTTCTTTTGATTTTCCCATGATGTCAAGCAAAGAGACACTGAGTTTGAAGGTAGTCCTTGAAATACATCCACAGGTACACCTCCAATTGACTCAAATTATGTCAATTAACTAGCCTATCAGAAGCTTCTAAAGCCATGACATCATTTTTCTGGAATTTTCCAAGCTGTTTAAAGGCACAGTCAACTTAGTGTATGTGAACTTCTGACCCACTGGAATTGTGATACCGTGAATGATAAGTGAAATAATCTGTCTGTAAACAATTATTGGAAAAATTACTTGTGTCATGCACAAAGTAGATGTCCTAACCGACTTGCCAAAACTATAGTTTGTTAACAAGACATTTTTGGAGTGGTTGAAAAACGAGTTTTAATGACTCCAACCTAAGTGTATGTAAACTTCCGACTTCAACTGTACTTGTCCAGGAAAAATGAATCAAATATATCTGTTCTATCATGGCCGTTGTGAAACAGAAACAGCATCTGCTGCAAAGGCCAGCCGGATTGTCAGACCTTGTGGCAACAGGCCAGTCATCATGGTTGAAAAACATGGCTGGGATAAAGGCTGTTTAGAGAATAAATAACACAAGACTATCTCACGGAGCAAAGGGTTTGCAGAGTTTTTATAGAATGCTGAACCAATGTAAGCCCTTCTGCCTCTGTTTACATTGAAGATATCTCAACCCAGAGCAACACTGGGAGTTGGCAGGGAGTTGACCTCTCTCTTTCGTTCACACCATAGTTTGTAAAGAACATATTAACTAACCTTTTGTAGTTCTTATCTTAAATCGGTTCCGAACCCCTCCAAAACAATAACTACACCCTGTGGTCGATAGCCAATCAACCACGGCAGAGGATAGGACGAGGTCACACGCGTTTCCGTAAACATCTACACATTTCTGAAGCAAGGTGTCATGTAATGCAGTTTAAATGATAAACAGAGGATAAAGGAGTAAACTTCCATGAACGAATGAGAATGTCTCTCACACTTTTTCTAAGGGGTAGCCAGTAATTAGAGCCCAAGGGTATTTTCAATGGATGCGTGTTCTTTTAAATTGGGCTGTTATTTTTGAGTGACTAATTTTATCCCTGTCTGTCAATCAGCATTGCTACTTGTGCTCCATGTTGTCATATCATTCTTGCGAAAGCAACAATGCTGGGAAAGTTGACGGCTCGACTTCCAGACATATATACTCTTATTGTTTCTCTACGACCTTTGACCTTTTGGTTGCTTTTCAGTTCTCTAAAGCAGAGGCACTGATACCACACCATCATCGGAGTCAACTTAATTACTATGCAACAGGAATTTGATAGTTTTCTGCTTTACACGCTCCATAGGAATACTGACAAAATATTGTGTTGGCTTATATGGGTTAAAAGGGTGTTCTATTCAGACCATGAAGGGAGTTTGTTGACTGACTGGTTCTGTTGACGTTTGCCAATCAGATTAAATGGCAGCCAGTCTGTGACCTTCTAGTCTGGTAGGTATTGTCTGTGTTTGCAGCCTAACCTTCTCACACAGGCACTATCCCTCCACCACCAATTAGCAGCCAATCTTACACAGCACATCGCAACAGTTTGCTTCATGAGTTTGGTTTATTTTTGAACACATGCTGCCAGAACATGCTGCTTTGACCTAACAGTAACAGAAGTTGGTTGAAATGAAGAGAATCATCATAGTCAAAAATAGAATAGGGAAATCAATTTCGGCAGCGTTGACTCAATTATAAGTCAGTTCCTCTATGCCATTTTCTCCTCAGACAACATAAGCAATGAGTCACAGGAGTTCACGAGAACCTTACAGGAGAGAAAGTCCCCACGTTGTTGTGTGCTAGTTCTATGTGTCCAGAAGAGCGGGATCCAACTGGGCACACACTGGTTGAACCAACGTTGTTTTCACGTCATTTAAATTAAATTACGTTGAACCAATGTGAATAGGTGTTTAATTGACATCTGTGCCCAGTGGGATACCACTTTTCCTCAGTGGTGGAAAAAGTACCCGATTTTCATATTTGTATGAAAGTAAATATACCTTCACAGAAAATTACTCAAGTAAAAGTGAAAGTCACCCAGTAAAATCCTACTTGAGTAAAAGTCTAAAAGTATTTGGTTTTAAATATACTTAAGTATCACACGTAAATGTAATTTCTCATACTTAAGTACAAAAGTAAACGTATAAATTATTCCACATTTCTTGTATTAAGCAAACCAGACAGCACCATTTTAGCCAGGGGCACACTCCAACACTCAGACATCATTTACAAACGAAGCATGTGTGTTTGGTGACTTCGCCAGATCAGAGACAGTAGGGATTGACCAGGGATGTTCTCTTGATAAATGTGTGAATTGGACAAATTTCCTGTCATGCTAAGCATTCAAAATGTAACAAGTATTTTTGGGAGTCAGGGAAAATGAATGGAGTAAAAAGTACATTTTCTTATTGAGGAATGTACTGAAGTAAATGTAAAAGTAGTCAAAAATATTAAAAGTAAAATACAGATCCCCCAAAACGACATAAGTAGTACTTAAAGTATTTTTACTAAAGTACTTTACACCACTGATTTTCCTAGTGTGTTCTACCCATCTGTCTCCTCTTTCCACCGCACCACACATTAAGGCTAGTCACAGCACTTTACACAATGTCAAGCTGATGCACCTATTTCACAATAATACAACAAAGACATGCACACACACCACATACACACACTGCATTACAAAGCCCAGCCATTAAAAGATCATATCACTAAATGACGGAGGGAAATCTCCAAATAATGTGCAGACAAAATGTTTTAATAAATCACGTGTTGAACTGCCAGTGACACTACTGTAAAGTAATCATCATAGTGCTTACACAAGTCTAACATAATGCTAAAGTTGACATAAACATTATGCATTTTGTTTATGCGGACATTGTGTTGCGTGACACAATATTGAAAGAAAACACTATGGCTAAGTGTATGAAGGGTGGTTGGAAGGTTTCTGGTCTTTCTTACTGCCTGTTATCAAATGTATCAACTACTGTATTCTCTGGCATGTTGTGGGGGTTACCCTACAAGATGGCAGTCATTGTGTCACTGGTTTTCACCAGGATTCCCTAGATAAAACTAGGCGTCTGATCCTCAAGGGGTTTACCCATAGAGAAGGATAGAGGCCTCTAGTGGCCAAAAGGCCAGTTTAGCATGGGGGCTTCGACCATGCTTTTTTTGTTGTTGCCATTTTAAGTAGTTAATGTAGTCAACTGGGTGGCGATTCCTATGGGTTGTAGCCTCAATGTCGCTGCCCATGCTGTCATAGATTCTATAATGGCGCAGACATAAAGAGGAGTCCTCTATCTAGCTCTATGTGTTTACCCTTCCCATGAGTTTCTTCATTGACAGTAGTCATCTTGTTGCTCAATATTTGTCGATGAACCAGATCTAATAAAAGCATTTCCAGAGTATAAAAAGTCAACACGGATCACTGTAAGAATAACAAAGAGTCTATGGGTAAACAAGAACTTAAAACTCACCTTTTGACTCAGGTAAAGAGGTTTGGTTCTTCATGCGATGATAAGTCTTCGCTGTGGATCCATGCAGGTGCAGGTGTACAGCCTAGTGAAGATCACTAGAGGGCTCTGTATCCTACTTAGACCATGCCAATTTCAGCTAGCTAGCTGGCTAACTCATTGATGCTGCTTTATTGCATATCATTCTGGTGAAAGCCAGCCTAAAAATGGACTTCCACCATTTTGTTTACACCTGTCAAGGATTTTCCAATCAGTGTATCTGAGTAAACTGAGGTGGGGCTTTTGCTTTCGTCTGTCCAATTGTCTTGCCAACCTTAAGAAAGGTCCTGTCTGGTTCAGTGGGTACGAGTGTGGAGCTACCACCAACAGCATCGTTGTGAGTTCAATTCCCACTGGTGCATGTTGAAAGGGCCATATTCCCATCAAGGGCTGCTCTGTGGAAAGAAACCTCTCTCTAAATATCTAATTAATCATTGAGCCATACTTCTCAAAAGCCCTGGTTCTAATCTTTGTCCTGATCTTGTCCACATTCTGACTGTGCCCACAGTCGTAGACGATTAAGATTGTGATCAGATCTTCCGACCTCCTCCAGAGGTAGTCAGGGACCCATTGTGTCTGGATATCTTACAAGTGTAGACGGATCTGCACAGTGAAATCATCATTATATTGGCCTCTAAAATCATTGACAGGTGGCACCATTGACTTATGGTGTCAATGTGTTTGTTAAAATAGATAATTAAACATTATTTTGAAAGAATATCTGTCAAATAATGTGCATACAGGCAGAGACCAGGAAATCTGGTCACAATGCGGACACAGTAGATGGATAAAAGACAAATGTGTCTTTTATCAGAATGTGGATAAGTTCAGGACAAAGGACGCATGTTTTTACCTGGGATAGAGCGAGGCAATGGTATTTGAACCAGGAGCATTCTTTAAACACCTGAAGGTGTATGCATTTCTCAAAGCAGGTTCGTGAATTCAGTTTTTACACCTTTGACTTTGAGTCAACATTTAATGACATTTCTAATAAATCACTGTGCTTATTTAATGAACATAACTCCAAAATATATTTGGAATAATTTACTTCCCTGAGCCTCCGTTGACACTTGAAATATTCAGTCTGATCGTATGGGCATTAGGAAACAATATAAAAATATATTTACATACACATCCCTGATTGGCTGATAGGATGGTCTAGAACCCATCCCTTTAACAGGATGAGCTGTCATTGGTTTATTATAATCATGATGTGGGCCAAATGTTCCATCCCACCTTAACAGGCTGAAATTTCAGGCATTTATTTCAAACAGGTCTTACACAAAAACGGTATTATCATAATTTTCACAATTTTCAGAGTGTTATTTTTACCTCATAGTGTGGAAATATCATAAAAAAATATGTTTTTACTGAACTGCCCCTTTAAGGCGTGGTTGTTGCTGTGCGTGACATTGCACACCATCACAAAAGGAAACATCAGGGACTATATTAGGATATGTAACCTTCTTCTTGTATAAATTAATTCAACACCCTGATACATGGAAATACCATATTATCACATGCATTTTAGTCATTGTGTAATTTGCATTCAACAGTGTGATGAATACATCATGCGTACACGCCATTCTGAGTAAACAGCTACGTGCGTCATTTGATCACAATGTGAGTTTTGAACAGGAGAGAGAACATCCTGTCTAATTCACAGGTAAATGTAAATATAGGTTTATGACCGGTGGTGTTAACTTAATGATATGATTTAAACTATAAAGTTCGTACCCAGCTCCTTGTCAATGTAGCCGCCCTATCATTACATATGGCCTAGCCCAACAACAGCAGAGAGAACATTCACACACACACATACACACACTCACACATTCCATCACTATACCATTCCACCCATCTCTCCTTCCAGGACCTATGACATAATTAGGCAGATACATTATCCTACTTAGCATGGGTGTGTTGCATTGTATCACATTGTATAAGTAGTCTTGCACGAGCCTTGGCTTGTGCAAGCCAAAACGGCTCATATGAGCAGGAGTCTCTTTTCTGTTCCGTGAGGCAGGTTGATGTACAAGTACACCCCCTGGACAGGACTGTAGTCTATCGCAGGGCCTTACCATCAATCTATCTCTTTAAAACTGCAATATGTAACTTTTTGAGAACCCTACCAAATTCACATAGAAAGTCTAAGCGTTAGATCTGTTCTATGTGCGTTATTTCTATGCTTCCCTTAAGTTTTGTTTTTGCGTCTTTTACTTCAAAACAGCAGAAAATACAATAGTTTTGGTTATTGAAAAAATATTTTGCGGTGGTTTAGATGGTACAAATTAGGCAAACTATTACATATTTAGCAGCCAGGAAATGGTGGAGCGAACAGAGAAACATCTGGTCCCATACATTCTTTGGTATGACTCGGCTAGGGATCAATCTTCCACAAGGTCCCTGAGTTGGTCTCTATCACATGTAGAGCTGTAATATCCTGGTTACTTTCCAAAAATTACCAGGTTTTCTAGAAATCTTGGTTGGAAGATTCCAGATTTCTGGCCCATTTCCTTCTAATTTCTGTAAAACTTGGGAATTTTGGAAAAATTCAAAAATCTGGAAACCCTGGTGTCAGGGACAATGTTTAAATAATGATATCATTTCATTCCATTACTGCTTGAGATATATCATTTCCATTCGGAGCTACATGTAGCTTCTTTAAGGACGATCTCCTCAAGGACTCCTGATACAGGGCAGTTTCTCAGCTCTGTGGAGGGGAAGCACAAACCTAAAGACCACTATGATAGAGAAACAAATGGACATACCAACCCCTACAACTCATCCAGAACGCCGCATCCCGTCTGGTGTTCAACCTTCCCAAGTTCTCTCACGTCACCCCGCTCCTCCGCACACTCCACTGGCTTCCAGTTGAAGCTCGCATCTGCTACAAGACCATGGTGCTTGTCTACGGAGCTGTGAGGGGAACGGCACCTCCGTACCTTCAGGCTCTGATCAGGCCCTACACCCAAACAAGGGCACTGCGTTCATCCACCTCTGGCCTGCTGGCCCCCCTACCTCTGCGGAAGCACAGTTCCCGCTCAGCCCAGTCAAAACTGTTCGCTGCTCTGGCACCCCAATGGTGGAACAAGCTCCCTCACGACGCCAGGACAGCGGAGTCAATCACCACCTTCCGTAGACACCTGAAACCCCACCTCGTTAAGGAATACCTGGGATAGGATATAGTAATCCTTCTAACCCCCCCCCACCCAAAAAAAGATATAGATGTACTATTGTAAAGTGGTTGTTCCACTGGATATCATAAGGTGAATGCACCATTTGTAGGTCGCTCTGGATAAGAGCGTCTGCTAAATGACGTAAATGTAAATGTAATACCAAATGTATTCTCCACTTGTTTTATAAAACGACAAATGATCAACTGAAGAACCAGTGGGAGGTACGTGACAACCATAGACACCATGATCATTGAAATGATTCTGCAGGCCTTCAGTTTCATGTTGTTCATCCCTTCCCCTTCCCCTGGCCCAGGACATTTCAGGGCCCAGAGAACAGCCAGGCAGCAGAACAACATCACAGAACACATAACCAGGGTGAAACCTAAAGTAAAGTCATTCATTATACATTTTGATTCACCAAGCATATAAGCAAAGCAGGACCCAAACACCATCAGTCTGACGACAGCACAACACCCCACCCTGTACCTAAGGGGTTTGTACTTCAGGAAGGTTACTGGGTAGACCACCGCCAGGTAGCGCTCCACACAGATACAACACTGGAACAGGGGACGGCCAGTAAGGATGAAACCCTTACAGAAAATCGCAACGCTCCATAAAACACCATCCTCTTGGAAGTAATTCAGGATGTGATTATGGAGTATAAACATCAGACTGGACAAGCAGGTGAGTGTATCAGACACGGCCAGGTTGAGAGAAAAAACGTCTGAGGCCATCATCCCCCCCGCTCACTATCAGCCACAGGACGTAGGCATGGGTGGGAAGACTCAGGATGAGGTTTATTGAGTCGCCAGCAGTGTATAGTTGTCAGGCGGTGGGTGTAGCTGGTGTATGAAGTCAGGCGCAGGAGAGCAGAGATGAGTGAACAACGCACTTTACTTAAGAAAATAGCACAAAGTAAACATACCAATGTGCGAACAATAACGGTTGCCACAAAGCACGGGTGAAAACAGCATCCGGAAAAAAAACAGCCGAAAACGTACCGACCTGAACAACAAACAATCACACACAAAGACATGGGGGAAACAGAGGGTTAAATACATGACCAGTAATAGGGAAATGAAAACCAGGTGTGTGGGAAACAAAGACAAAACCAATGGAAAATGAAAAGTGGATCGGCGATGGCTAGAAGACTTCGGCGGAAGTCGTGACAATAGTAGATACTGGACATAAAGTAGGGGTTTGGTGGAGAGGAGAGTAGAATTGCCGTCTACGGAATTGTTCATCTTTTCACAGCTGTTGGGGTTTGTGAATATACGTGACAAAAATGGCCTCAGAATGATATTGTAAGAATTGTAAACATCAACAGTTTACAGCTTATTAGATAAACGGTCAGATATTACAAATAAACCCTGACTATTGCTGTTATACGGCAACTTGAATCCTAAAGAAATAGAAGAGTATATTATGGAGAGATCTTCTCTCTGGTAAGGCTGTAATGGCAGTGGAGAGTGTCTGAATTTTGCATAAATACAGTAGGTAAAGTCTGTCTGAATTATGCATATTAGTAGGTAAAGTTAGCGGTCGATGTTCCTTCCTTGGTTATACGTGGGCTCTATCCCAAAATGGCACACCCTGTTCCCTATATAGTGCAGTACTTTTGGCCAAGGCCCATCGGTTAATGCACTATTTAGGGAATAGGGTGCGATTTGGGACTCAACCTTATAATGCATGTCTGAATTTGCATGATCAGCTACATTTGCTTTTGGGAGTTATGTTTCAGAACCATGATATAGCTAGACAAATCTGGGGGGGGTTATATGAAGGGACATTGTTGAACACGGTTGAAACACAATTCAGCAGGAGGAAGGAGCATTTCACATACCCAGGTTTGACATGTCAGGTCTGAGATTCACGTCTTGAAGATACTAAATATAATCCATGTATACCAGTGGAGGCTGCTGAGGGGAGGACGGCTTATAATAATGGCTGGAATGGAGACAATGGAATGGTATCAACCACATGGAAACCACGTGTTAGATGTGTTTCATACCATTCCATTGACTCCAATGACTCCACTCCATTCCATTGACTCCATATACATAAATACACTACCGTTCAAAAGTTTGGGGTCACTTAGAAATGTCCATTTAAAATAACATCAAATTGATCAGAAATACATTGTAGACATTGTTAATGTTGTAAATTACTATTGTAGCTGGAAATGGCAGATTTTTCATGGAATATCTTCATAGGCGTACAGAGGCCCATTATAAGGCCAGCATCCCGGAGTCGCCTCTTCACTGTTGACGTTGAGACTGGTGTTTTGCGGGTACTATTTAATGAAGCTGCCAGTTGAGGACTTGTGAGGCGTCTGTTTCTCAAACTAGACACTCTAATGTACTTGTCCTCTTGTTCAGTTGTGCACCGGGGCCTCCCACTCCTCTTTCTACTCTGGTTAGAGCCAGTTTTCGCTGTTCTGTGAAGGGAGTAATACACAGCGTTGTACGAGATCTTCAGTTTCTTGGCAATTTCTCGCATGGAATAGCCTTCATTTCTGAGAACAAGAATAGACTGATGAGTTTCAGAAGTAAGTTCTTTGTTTCTGGAGATTTTGAGCCTGTAATCGAACCCATAAATGCTGATGCTCCAGATACTCAACTAGTCTAAAGGACAGTTTTATTGCTTCTTTAATCAGAACAACAGTTTTCAGCTGTGCTAACATAATTGAAAAGGGTTTTCTAATGATCAATTAGCCTTTTAAAATGATAAACTTGGATTAACTAACACAACGTGCTATTGGAACACAGGAGTGATGGTCGTTGATAATGGGCCTCTGTACCCCTATGTAGATATTCCATTAAAAAAATCAGTCCTTTCCAGCTACAATAGCCATTTACAACATTAGCAATGTCTTCCCTGTATTTCTGATCAATATGATGTTAGTTTAATAAATAAAAAATTAGCTTTTCTTTCAAAAACAAGGGCATTTCTAAGTGACCCCAAACTTTTGAACGGCAGTGTATATATATACATAACCAGTCAAAAGTTTGGACTCATGTCACATGGGTCGTCGAAAGGGGACCAAGGCGCAGCGTGTAAAGTGCTCATATTTCCTTTATTTATGAAGACACTTAACCAAAATAACAAACACGACAGCCAACAGTTCCGTCAGGTACATCGACAAAACGGAAAACAACTACCCACAAAACCCAAAGGAAAAACAAGCTGCCTAAGTATGGCTTCCAATCAGAGACAACGAAAGACACCTGCCTCTGATTGGAAACCATACCCGGCCAAAACATAGAAAACAAAACATAGAAATAGAAATATAGAAAAAAACTCACATACGAACATAAAACCCAAAACCACCACCTGTCACGCCCTGACCACTCTACTATGGCAAATGACCTCTTACTGTCACGTCCTGACCAGTATAGGGGTTATTTGTGATTGTAGTTGGGTCAGGACGTGGCAGAGGGTATTTGTTTTATGTGGTTCGGGGTGGTTTGTTTAGAAGGGTGTTTGATTTATTATTTCCGGGTTTTGGGTTATGTTCTATGTTTTTGTATTTCTAAGTTCTTTCTAGTTTAGTATTTTCTATGTTAGGTATTGGGTGTTGGACTCTCAATTGAAGGCAGGTGTTTGTAGTTGCCTTTGATTGACAGTCCTATATATAGGGATGTGTTTTGTTTGTTAATTGTGGGTAGTTGTTTTTGCATTGCGTTGGTGTAGCATGCAAAACTGTTTCCTGTCGTCGTTTCTTTGTTTTTTGGTGTTCACATTTAATAAATTATAATGTTGAGCACACAACCCGCAGCGCCTTGGTCCTCTCTTCACGAAGACAGCCGTTACACTTACAAGGGTCAGGATTGTAAAATAATAGTGAAGACATCAAAACTATGAAATAACACATATGGAATAATGTATTAACCAAAAGAGTGTTAAACCAATCAAAATATATTATATATTTGAGTAGCCACCCTTTGCCTTGATGACAGCTTTGCACAGTCTTGGCATTCTCTCAACAAGCTTCATGAGGTAGTCACCTGGAATGCATTTAAATTAACAGGTGAAGCCTTGTTAAACGTTAATGTGAGGAATTTATTTCCTTCTTAATGCATTTGAGCCAATCAGTTGTGTTGTGACAAGGTAGGGTTGGTATACAAAGTTTGGAATCTACATTGAAGAATCAAAAAAAAAAATGTGTTTAACAATGTTTTGGTTACTACATGATTCCATATGTGTTATTGCATAGTTTTGATGTCTTGACTATTATTCTACAATGTAGAAAATTGTAAAAATAAAGAAAAACCCTTGAATGAGTAGGTGTGTCCAAACTTTTGACTCGTACTCTATATTATGGTGGTACCAATCCTTCCACCTTGCTGAGTATATCATTTCACAATGGGTGTGATACATTATGTATACAATGAGTGGACAAATCATTAAGAACACCTTCCTAATATTGAGTTGCCCTCAGAACAGCATCAATTCATCGGGGCATGGACTCTACAAGTTGGCGAAAGTATTCCACAGGGATGCTGGCCCATGTTGACTCCAATGCTTCCCACAGTTGTGTCAGGTTGGTTGGATGTCCTTTGGGTGACGGCCCATTCTTGATACACATGGGAAACTGTTGAGCGTGAAAAACCCAGCAGCATTGCATTTCTCAACAAACTCAAACCGCTGCGCCTGGCACTACTACCATACCCTCTTCAAAGGCACTTGACTCACCCGCTGAATGGCACACACGCACAATCAATGTCTCAGTTTGAATGAGGTAACCTGTTCTGAGCAATTGTTATTTTCTCCAACGCTCCTCCTTTGATGAGGTTTGTATCAGGCATCTTCCTTCACCTCCTGTGACCCATATCAAATGTGTGCCGCTCGCTCTCTCCACCCCTCTCTTTTCCTGGTCGTAGAATCTCTCGGAAAGCCTGTTTGGTAAACAAGTTAACACAGACCGCAGCTGATAGCGGGAGGGCGGGCGGGGGGGGCGGAGGAGGGGGGGGATATCCAGATGTGAATTGTTGTCACGCATACATCCTGGAATAAACTAAAAGCAGCAAAGGATTGAAAAAGAAAAAAAAAACTGTCTGTCTGTCTACATGCATGATTTACATAGTTCCTTGTCACAGTTTCTCCTCTCGTCAAAGCCTGTTTTACTGCATGGTAGTGGAGGTGAGGTGGACACTCCCAACGGCAACATACTTAGCCCAACGGCAACATGCTCAGCTAGGTAGCGTGCTGACAACTCCCCAGCCCTCAGCAGTCCTCTTTCTGCCAGCTAAACCTGCATTACTGTGTTACAGATACTGTGTTACGTACATAGTCATGTAACAAGGGAATGAGAAGAGGAAAGGAGCCAAAGTTTATTGTCTGACAGACAACAAAAATACAATTTTCACATATTCTATGATAATAAAGTATGCTATTGTATCATAAATATACTACAGTTATTTGGTAAAATTGTAAACACATATTGTGCTTTGTGATAAAATGTCCATTTCATAATTGGGTAATAAGAATTTTTTCTTGACTGACTTGCCGAGTTAAATAAATAAAATAAAATAAATACAGCAGTCAATGTGTACCAAGTCTCTCATATTAGTCAAATCAACTGGAGGATTTTATGATGAGGGAAATCCGAAAACTACCTTTGTTCACACCTATTAAGTAAGACTACTGGAATCTTGGTTACATCCAACGTAGGCATACAAATAGAGGTCCCATTAAATTACTATTCTAATTCCTAATTCAATGGGCCTACATTTCTACCAATTCCATAGACACATGGGTCTACTTTCTGAATGACTCGATACTCCGACCACTTTAAATTCCTTTGTCTGGGTGGGTGACAGAAGTTCGACGGTATTCCGTGTTGTTCCTCTCAAGCGGACAGGGGCTCGTAGGTGTGGAAGTGGATCCCTTTAGAGCAGGTGATCTTCATCACGGCGCCGTTTAGACCGGTATCAGTTATCAGGCGCAACACTCCCTCTGCGATCAGCGACGGTCTTGGGATAGAGATCGAGAGATAGAGAGATAACAGGGTCGTGTTAGGTAGGGAACACAGTGTCCAGATAGTTCCTCCCTGGTTCATTCAGTTGTCTTCCGCCTGGTGTTTAATGAACACGACCCAGGAAAGAGAGAGGCCATGATCATACATTCTCTTTCAATTCCTGAAGGTTTTTTGGATTGAATTGGACTAGCTAACAATTTAGATTGCAAAATGCCCTCATGATTATATCAGAGAATTCCTGAAATATGATGTAACTAAATTCAACAATTTCCTGGCTGAAACAGATACAAGATCAACATTTAAAAAGGCCTCTTTTTGACGCTGTAGCCAACAGATTTATCAAATCGCCTAGCCCAAGGCCAAACAGCTTGGACAAGGTATTGCGAAATACTGTACTTTAAAAGCAGCTGAGCTGGTAAATGTAAGCATTCAAGACTGAAGTGCATTCTGATATAAATAACAAAACTTGGCCTGCATATGATTTTAAGTGCATCTTATCTCAAACACACTTTATTTCTCAATATTTGTCTTCGCATGTTTCGGATGCATATTGTAGCAAACTTAATAATTTCAAATAATGTTGACAAAGTTAGTTAAGTCTTTCCTCAATTTTCTTAAGAACTAGATGACATGAGTACTGTAGTCAACGAGTAATGTTATGCTTTGTGCGGATGAAGGGATCGCGACAGAATGAACTGACGTGTGTATCTGTATATCTCTACCGCCGTTTGCTTCTGAAGTAGAAAACCTTATCTGATGTCATCCAAAGCACTCAAAACACAGTGACATAGAGAGGGGACAAGACACAAACACACCAGGAAGCTTCCAAGGCCCCCCTCTCTCCTCTCTCCAGATAAGACAGGGAAACTGAGGAGGGATAACAACCTCCATGGCCTCCCACACATACTACGTGGAGGGAGGATTTAAGGAGGAAATGGACACTGATTAGGGAGGCTTTGCTACTCCAGATACTGTATTACTTGATGTCGTAGAATGGAGTTAGTATTTGGGTGGTTCCGCGGGGCCATGTGGGGAGGGTACGCTGATTCTAGGTCTGTGCTGACTTGTTTAGGTATAAACAACACTTGTATACATTCATCTGAAGCAGTATCCTATATACACCACATAGGTATACTGTAAATCTGAGTTATAAAGAACGTGATAGGTAATGAGTGTAAAAGGAGGGAAATGAGGCAACTTCTACACAACATGTATATGAACTCACTGAAGCACCCCGAACTTGTGCACGCTCCTCTTTAAGTCGTCCTTGAACTTGTCAAACTTGCCCATGTTGTCCTCGTGTTCCACGGAGCGCAGGAGAGGGGTGTCCACGAAGGCAGGGCACAGTGTGTTGATCCTCACACCGTAGTTCTCCACCTCGGCTGCATCCTGCGTGGAGAGAGGAAAGGAACACAGACGTGTCAGGGTGTGTGTGTGTGTGTGGTTGTGAAAGGAGCAACGTGTGTATGTGTGTGTTATGTGTGCGTATGTGTGTGTGTGTGTGTGTCTGTGTGTATGAGATTGAGGAGCACAAACATGACCGAACACGGTCAAGCGTAATCACCCAAAGCAAAGGAATGTGTCTAGGCCAGTGTTCTCCATGCCTTTCCTGGAGTACCCCCAGCCATTCCACATATCACATATCGCAATTGTAAATGAGAACTTGTTCTCAACTTGCCTACCTGGTTAAATAAAGGTGAAATAAATAAATAAATAAATATCACGTATTCTAGTACAACATCTGATTCAACTGGTCAACTAATCATCAAGCCCTTCATTACTTAAATCAGGTGTACTGGTTTTGGATTACATACTGTATGTCTATTAAGGTAGTCCAAAGTTTAGTATTTGTTCCCATATTAATCGCTCATAATGACTACATCAACGATTATCTGTAATCATGGTAATCATGGTAGCAGCCACATTAATGTAGAATTGTTTAGAAACATATTCTATTCTTATTTACAATAAAAGTGACTCCAAAATTATTGGCACAAAATAATTTGAAACACAACCCAAACAAAACAGCAAATGCATCCAACAAATTTTTTGAGTCACAAGCTTAATGTAGTCATTGCGTGCTAGGAATATGGGACCAAAAACTAAACGTATATATTTTTTGTACTTTTACCCCTTTTTCTACCCAATTTCGTGATATCTAATTGGTAGTGACAGTCTTGTCCCATCGCTACAACTCCCGTATGGACTCGGGAGAGGTGAATGTCGAGAGCCATGCCTCCTTCGAAACACAGCCTGGGATCAAACCCAGGTCTCTAGTGACGCCTCAAGCACTGCGACAAGCCAATTGGTAGGCTATACTTTTTACTACTTTAATACACATAAATGAATTTGACAGTCTGCACTTTAACCTCATAGTCATTGATTTAAAATCCAAACTTTTGGAGTGCAGAGCCAAAAGAAGAATAAAGTGTTTTACTGTCCCAATAATTACGGAGGGCACTGTATGTGGAACGTCTAGGTGTACTCGAGGAGAGGTTTGGGGATGTGTGTTTGTTAGAACTCACCGCTATGGCTCTGGAGAAGCCTATCACACCATGCTTTGTGGCCGTGTACACTGGCTGGTAGGGGGAATGAAGGAAAGCTGAAAAAGAAATAAAAAAAGAAAGAATAAACAAAGTTTAGTCATGATAACTCATCAACATACTCTACATGGTACCCATTTCAATCTCAGACGTTTTTCATTGACGGCGCTTATCAACAATGCAATCACTCTAAAGGCATTGTTACAGAGGTTACTTGCCCTCTGTGTGTGTGTGTGTGTGTGTGTGTGTGTGTGTAAGCGCGCTATAGTGGAATCTACCGGTTTTTCTGAGATCTCATATCGCTTGCTAGAAATGAATGAGTACTGTAACTTATTCTCTATTCCTTTCCCATCATGGAAAAATAGGATCCTCCAAGGCAAAATATTTCTCCCTATTTCGCTTAATTCAAACATGAAAAAGCTGTGTGTTTGTGTATGTTGGGCCGGCCGCCGAGTTCTGTTTAAACCAGAACAATCTCCAGAACCTTACATTTCAGGAGAACTCGCTTTCCCCTCCAAATAATGGGCTCATCTTCCTTTTATGGACACATAAAACCTTCACCTTGTGAAGATCAATCATTAGTTTTCCCATTTAAAAAGGATAGAGCCAGGGCAAACCTTAAGAGAAACCTGTTCTATGGAGTACTGCAGGGACCATTGTTTCTGAAAACTCTCAACACCTTTGTATAAGAGAACAGAAGTGAAATTAGATGGAAAAATCCCTCTGGGAACATAGTCAAATCAAAGGGAATTGAGCTCAAAGAGAATGTTTACATGCATTCTTAAAAGAATGTGTGCTAAGTAGAACCATATAGTGTTCTTCAGTTTTTCTGAACCCTTTTTGGTGCTAGGTAGAACCCTTTGCAGAGGGTTTACCATGTAGGGTTCTTCATAGAACACCTTGTATATGGTTCTACCAATAACCATTTTATTATCTAAAGGTTATTCTTAGAACCCTCTATGAATGGTTCCACCAGCCATTAAAATCAAATTATTTATGAAAGATCTGTCTATCGTAAGGCCACTTGTTGGCGGGCTTAGTTAAACCCTAACACAGTGGTGTTAGGAAACCCTTGGTTTACAGGCCACGTCAGGCCTGCAAGTCACATTATGCTGGCTCGCAAAGTGATGTGTAATTGCTATTGGAATCCAGTCATAGTTACGATATCCAACAAGTGGAATTGTTTAAATCAACCGCAGCCTGCATTCAAAAAATTGCCAGGGTAGGGAAGATTAGATCCTTGACGTAGTCTCAGTATTCAAACTGGAACAACCATCTCAGTAACGAATGCAATAAGTCCAACTACTAACAGATTGATTTAGTTAAAATAAAATGTTATTTATCTTTGTGTAGCATAAAATGTATCAACCAATCAATGTACTGTACAGTTGAAGTCGGAAGTTTACATACACTTAGGTTGGAGTCATTAAAACTTGTTTTTCAACCACTCCACAAATTTCTTGTTAACAAACTATAGTTTTGGCAAGTCGGTTAGGACATCTACTTTGTGCATGACACAAGTAATTTTCCAACAATTGTTTTCAGACAGATTATTTCACTTATCATTCACTGTATCACAATTCCAGTGGGTCAGAAGTTTACATACACTAAGTTGACTGTGCCTTTAAACAGCTTGGAAAATTCCAGAAAATTATGTCATGGCTTTAGAAGCTTCTGATAGGCTAACTGACAACATTTGAGTCAATTGGAGGTGTACCTATGGATGTATTTCAAGGCCTACCTTCACACTCAGTGCCTCTTTGCTTGACATCATGGGAAAATCAAAAGAAATTAGCCAAGGCCTTGGGAGCAATTTCCAAACGCCTGAAGGTACCACGTTCATCTGTACAAACAATAGCACGCAACTATAAACCCCATGGGACCACGCAGCCGACATACCGCTCAGGAAGGAGACGCGTTCTGTCTCCTAGAGATGAACATACTTTGGTGTGAAAAGTGCAAACGAATCCCAGAACAACAGCAAAGGACCTTGTGAAGATACTGGAGGAAACAGGTACAAAAGTATCTATATCCACAGTAAAACGAGTCCTATATCGACATAACCTGAAAGGCCGCTCAGCAAGGAAGAAGCCACTGCTCCAAAACCGCCATATAAAAGCCAAACTACAGTTTGCAACTGCACATGGGGACAAAGATCGTAGTTTTTGTAGAAATGTCCTCTGGTCTGATGAAACAAAAATAGAACTGTTTGGCCATAATGACCATCGTTATGTTTGGAGGAAAAAGGGGGAGGCTTGCAAGCCGAAGAACACCATCTCAACCATGAAGCACGGTGGTGCACTTCACAAAATAGATGGCATCATGAATATGGAAAATGATGTGGATATATTGAAGCAACATCTCAAGACATCAGTCAGGAAGTTAAAGCTTGGTCGCACATGAGTCTTCCAAATGGACAATGACCGCAAGCATACTTCCAAAGTTGTGGCAAAATGGCTTAAGGACAACAAAGTCAAGGTATTGGAGTGGCCATCACAAAGCCCTGACCTCAGTCCTATAGAAAATTTGTGGGCAGAACTGAAAAAGCATGTGCGAGCAAGGAGGCCTACAAACCTGACTCAGTTACACCAGCTCTGTCAGGAGGAGTGGGACAAAATTCACCCATACTTATTGTGGGAAGCTTGTGGAAGGTTACCAGAAACGTTTGACCCAAGTTAAACAATTCAAAGGTAATGCTACCAAATACTAATTGAGTGCATGTAAACTTCTGCCCCACTAGGAATGTGATGAAAGAAATAAAAGCTGAAACGAATCATTCTCTCTACTATTATTCTGAAATTTCACATTCTTAAAATGAACTGACCTAACTGACCTAAAATTGGGATTTTTTACTAGGATTAAATGTCAGGAATTGTGAAAAACTGAGTTTAAATGTATTTGGCTAAGGTGTATGTAAACTTCCGACCTCTACTGTATATGCAAAAACACATTAAAACAAACAATTCTGAAAATCACCCTGCATTAGAGCATGCTGGGAAATATGATAAATGGTTGTACATAGAACCCTTCTTGCCTTCCAAAGAATCATTAAAAAATCCGTTCTTCCAAAAAAGGTTCTTCCGATCAAAACGGTTCTTGGTAGCACCAGACCAGTCCACAAAAAAATATTATTTCTAAGAGTGTGTTAAAATGAGTTTAACTATGAGAACTCCCAAACCACCCATGTGTTCCCGCTGAATTTCAGTCCTGCAGGAGAGGGCATAAATATGGTAGCTGGAATTGTATAGGAAACATTGTATAAAGTCTTGACTTCAAATCTTATTGCCACTTCAGCTAAAAACAGTCACAAAAGTGACAAGGAGGAAAGGGATCTATAGGAGCCACAGGTTTCCTGCTGGGACAAACAGGAAGCAAAGTATGTGCAATAACATGACAATATGGGGTAATTCATCATAAAACACCATTATCTTGCAGTTTCAGGCATACTTGTACTTCCCCTTATGCCTAAGCAGCTCGAACGGAGTGCTAACATAAAACGTCAGACTGCTCTTCCCTTATTTGGAACTACAGTGAACGATATACTGACTGTCTTAATTGGTTATTACAGTATAATACTGAACCAAATGCTTTCACCCTTTACCCTTGTGGGAATTGGCCTATATGCACAGGGCTACATTGAAATGTTTCATACAGAAGAAATATGAAAATGCATAACCATTTTAGAAATTGATAGGAAACAGTTAGGAGGTAATCGGAAAATGATTAGACCAAATGTGAGTACACAACAATTCACTTGACACAAGACTGAATCCAAACATTACACTGTTGATTTTATGTGCATTTTTTATTTAGTGTACTTTGCCACTTTTGTTGAAAACGAAATCTGAAAATACTCTGGATACATTCAGTAACATGATGAGACTATTCCTGGAAAATGTGGGGTAGGTGCAACATAAGACAAACATTACACAGGTTTGAGTGAGAAGACTAACTGCTGTCTCCAAGCGACCACACATCTCTCCAAAGTGTGCACAGTTCCTAAGCAATTTCAGTGCACTTTTATGGCTCAAAAGAAAAGTATTCAACTATAAAGGTACTTTTGTGAGCTCTCCTAGCTGTGCCATTGAGGAACAAGCTCACGTGTAGTTGTTTAGTTTGGAACACAGCCCTGCATCCCCACCATAACACAATAGGGTGATTCTGCAACTTCGGTCACTTTGGCCATGCAAGATTTCAGAAATGAAAATATATTGAAAAACCATTTTACCAGTATTATAATTGTCTTTAATTTGTCTAGAAATAGTATCTGATAATCGCTGTGATCGTACTATTCAGGAATTTATATATTTTTGTCATTTTTCTCAGACAGCCATTGACAAATGTTATTAAACATACATTTTAGTTGAAAATGAAATATCATACAATTAATTTATAACACATTTCTTATACATTTGTCTTGCATTGAACATTATTTTAAGTGCTTTTTAAGGTTTTCCTAAAATTAAGAATTCAACAGAACACCTGAATGTTATGAACTTGCCTTTGTGACAGCTGAAAACATTTATTTATCATAAAAAACAAGATATTTCCAGAAGTGAGGGGGGGGGATGTCCTAAAGCATACCGTTGCCTCTATTAGAATATGCAGTGTGCCACACACCTTTTCTTTAACTGCCAAATGTACAGTGAACTTATCTATGTTTCCCTCTTTGTTTTTCCTTTTCTCTCTCTTCAGCTTTGTTTTTCCTCTCAAACCACCATGTCTGTTCACCAGCAACAAAGTCAGATGTTTGAAGCTCTTTTGCTTGGAAAAGAGAGCCCTCCGTGTACGTACACTCTTTCTTCAGGTTCTCACAGTACAAAGACTCGATAAGGTTCTCATTGTTGCTGCAGCTGATCACTTTGTGATACTGTAGTTTGTTCGCCATGACTGGAGGTTGGCGTGCGTTTTGCAGAGGCATGTGTCCCTGTTCTGGACTGTTGGCTTAACAACCCAAAAAGGACATACTTTGCAGAATTCATAGCAGGACATTTAAATCTCTGAATATTCCCTCTTAAAATTCTGATAAAGGTTCTAAATTATGCCATTCAGGAAGCGCTTCTGCTTTTTTTCTTGCATGTCCTTTTCCCCCTGTTGTTGCTCTACTGTTGACATCACGTTGATAGAATCTAGTGATTTTCTCTTCTGTGGCTGTGCTAATTATGTTACACTGCTTTTTCCTGGAGTATTGAAGGCTTGTTGGCCTGTTTTCATTTGCCCTCATTGCTTTTGCTGAAAATCCAAATTCTCTGTTGACCAGGCCATACTTTCTCAGGATGTTGCCTCTGAGCATTTTTTTAAGCCACTTGTTTGTTCTTGGCACTGCGCATTTAAAAAAAAGACTTTTGCTTTAACTCTGCAATGACGGTATTTTGAAACAATAAAATCCTTCTCAAGTTCTTCGGAGTTCCCTTCATTTTCTGTTTTGTCTTGGGGAATCTTGTCTCTCCATTTTCTTCATCAGTTGATCGTACGTATTTTTTGTATTTCTCAGTTTCCCGTTAAGCTTGCATGACATTTGTATCAGGGCGTGCATCAGGGGAAGCTAAGTTAGGGGCAGGTATGATGGCCTCATGTTCTGGCTGCAGGTCATCTGGTGACTGAGGTGTTGTGGTGCCTGATGGGTAGGTCTCCATTGTAACTGTTCTCTTTAAAGTCTGTCTTCTATTCCGTTGGTTCCATTTCCATTGCCATCTCTTGTTTCTTTGTTCTCGCTTTGTAAGCTCAGAGATAGATTTCACTTCTCCCTTCTCTTTTTTCTTCCAGTATCTCTCCCTGTCTTTTTGCAGATGTTCCTGGTATGTCTATGACCTCTGTGCTGTTCTATGTGGCATCTTCTAAAAACAAAGAAAAATACTACTAAAGTTTTCCAATTGTGCACAACTTGGAGCGTCTAAATTATACCACAAATTAAAGAAATTATAGCCTGTGTGGAAATGACTGACAATAAAAATATTCTCTGCACAAGTAATATTTACCTAGTTTTTTCTTCAACCTCTGGAACAACTGTCTTCTGCAGCCATGTGCTTCAGTGTCACAATAAGTTTCCATGGTAACTAAGTTAACGTTCTCTTGACAACATTTTATTAAATGAGGAATTTGCCCTCAGTGGTGGAAATGACACCACTACCAAAGGACAGGTATATTTTGTTTAAATAACAATATAAAGGGCATACTCACAATACATATGATTTAGATTTTATTTAACTGACTCTTTCTCTAGAAGATAACATTACATAATGTGTAATTATGAATGTTTTCTCATCGAAAAACAGTGGAAGCTCAAAAGTCTGGGTCAGGGACAAGGGCATAACAGTGAAATTGGGGTATAAAATGCATCTGAAAAGTAGCTAAAATACTAGATAGAGAGGTGTTAAAAAAATCTGGGGTGATGGTAGTGTGAACTTAACATTTAAAGAAAAAAAACATATTTTTTAAAATAAAATCACAAAAATTGACCCTGAGGACATAGAAGTTCCTGTAGTTACAGAATCACCCAATTACTGTTGTTGTTTACGCAATCCAAAAACGGTCGCAATCAGGGTCAGGTGGGCTTGATCTGAACGCTTGTTCCGTTGTCAACATAACTAGCTGTTCTAAAATACCATCTTCCAATGTTAGGCTTTCACAAGGAAATTCAGAAAAACAGATCGGAATTTAGGTGCATTCAGGTGCGTGTGATGAAGCAATCTTTTTTCACAATAAACAAACATAGGCTCATTCTGTTCAGAAGACCCCAGGACATGACAACATTAACTGTACATCAAACATAGTGATCATAAACATTGATTTGGAAATGTGAAGTGCACATTTGGACTCACAGGTGTTTGGCTTGCTCGTATGACATCAAAGCGGTATTTATTATAATCCTCAACATCTCATCTTTCAAAATACATCCAGTCCTCTTCATTTACAGCAGTTCTCACCTGGACAACAAAAAATGTGCAAAAGTTGCCCAATTACTGGAAGGGATGGTGGCAACTTGTTGTTGTGAGCGGTGCTGAAGTTCAGAATGGCTGTCAATAAAAACCCATACAGCTCTGTGAAGCGCAGAACCAGAACCCTTACTGAAGCAGCCACTACGCTCCAATTAAGGCGCTTAATATTGCCCAAATCTGCCATTTACAACTCGTATACAGGGACGAGTGTAAAGGGCTACATGATTTATAATATATTTTACAAACTTTTTAACATATTTTTCCTGACTTTCCCAACTCACTCTGCTTGCTGTATAATCTGCAGTTCTGTCTATTGTGTCTTTGACTTGATACTGTGTTGCTTTTGTTGTCCTTTTTAAATGTACACATCTTCTCGCCTGGGGCGTTTTATTCTCAGCAATGACGTCATATATATTGTTGGGTATGTTCACCTCCAGAGTCTTGAATGATGCATGACAAAACACATCTAGTATGATTAATGACAGTCTATAATTACACAGTACGGTTTCTTGGGAGTTCTAGAGTCACCAAGAACACAACATGAAACAATCCCACACCACATACAAAATGCTAAGCTAGGGACCCTGGGACTAAACACCTCCCTCTGCGGCTGGGTCCTGGACTTCCTGACGGGCCGTCCCCAGGTGGTAGGGGTGGGCGGCAGCGGGTCTGCCACTCTGATCCTCAATAAGGGGGCCCCTCAGGGGGTACCTGCTTGGTCCCCTCCTGTACTCCCTGTTCACCCACGACTGCATGGCCAAGCACGACTCCAATACCATCATTAAATTGGGGCGGCAGGTAGCCTAGTGGTTAGAGTGTTGGATTTGCAACCGATAGGTTGCAAGATCAAATCCCTGAGCTGACAAGGTAAAAATCTGTCATTCTGCCCCTCAACTGCCCCTCAAGGCAGTTAACCCACTGTTCCTGGGCCATCATTGAAAATAAGAATTTGTTTGTAACTGACTTGCCTAGTTAAATAAAGGTTAAAGGTTGTGCCGACACAATGGCCTGATCACCGACGATGATGGGTCAGCCTATAGGGAGGAGGTCAGAGACATGGCGGTGTGGTGCCAGGACAACAACCTCTCTCTCAATGTTATCAAGACAGGGGAGATAATTGTGGACTGCAGGAGGAGGAGGAGGAGGAGGAGGAGGAGGGCTGAGCACGCCCCCATTATCATTGACAGGTCTGTTGCATTGCTGCCTGGTACAGAAACTGCTTGGCATCCGACCTCAAGGCGCTACAGAGGGTGGTGCGTATGGCCCAGTACATCACTGGGGCCAAGTTTCCTGCCATCCAGGACTTCTATACCAGGTGGTGTCAGAGGAAGGCCCTAAAAATTGCCAAAGACTCCAGCCACCCTAGTCATAGACTGTTTTCTCTGCTGCGGTACCGGAGCGCCAAGTCTAGGTCCAAAAGGCTCCTTAACAACTTCTACCCCCAAGCCATAAGGCTGCTGAACAGCTAATATCAACTGACACCCTTTGTACATTTCAGGTTAGGCTCCTCTTACCACACATCATGAAGAACAGGGTGAACCAAAACAATGATTTACATCAAACATACCGCAATCCAATATAGGAGCTGTCAGTTCGTCAATCAGTCAGTCATTGCATAACTTGCCAGTGAAGGAAGAAGCCTGTACCGAACACTACAGTGGGTCCACCTACATTCCAAAGTTCCTTGTCCCATTAGAGGCAGCTGCCATTTAAAGTGGGGCCTGTGAGCGCCTGCAGCTTTTGCTGCGGTTGTACATCAAGCAGCATCTTGCCAACCGTTTCTTCTCAACGGTAAAGAAAACAAACTGATGTCATGTCAGCGCTGTTTTGGCTTTGGGGTAGAGATGCTGTTGTCCATTGTAGCTAGCCTATCTTAACAGTTCTATCACTGTTACATAATCACAGTTAGAGTGATTAAAACAATATTTAGCATATTTATATATTTTCCCTTTCTGTAATACATTTCCAGTGTTCTATTTATGACACTCAAGGTGCACGTTGATAGTCACTAGGCTTTATACGGAATGTTTTGGATTATGCTCATATCGGTTGATAGTGATTGACGTCAGACTGGGAGGTACAAGGACACACAGATATTTCCCGGTTGTATTGATGACCTTCTGTGGACACTGATTCTGTAGCAGCTGACAAAAGCCGCTTCCTTTGTTTTGAACTGGCGAGGCTCTCGGGCTGGTGTTTACAGAACATTTGGTGATGTCTGATTTAGAATATAAAGGGCCTGTCTCCAAGAGGCCAGTTAGACATGATGTCTACTTCTGTGCAGGAGGTGTCTCCCTGTTGGAACTTGTAATAAACCAGCTTTTATTTCTCAATTCTCTTTCCTTTAGTCCATCTGGAAATACCGAAGAGGATGAGACCTTAAGGTTTTCAGCCATGTTCGTTTAGCGAAGCTTTAGAATCAGCTCTCTGGAGGTGAGTCAATTGTGTTAACCCCTCTGTGGTGAAGACTTTTCTGGCTTCTCTCACCAAGAGGTATTTCTGAAATTTGATGAATGAGCCTCGTTGTCAATTAATGATCTTGGTTTTGTTGTAATCGAGTTGGTTAAAAGTCCGTGGGTAAAAGTCGCTCCTCCAGTCAGCTGTGTGGTTTGTGTGCTGCAAAACAATGAATTTGGGAAGGGTGTGCCTGGTTCGACCCGGGTGGGGTTCTGAGTACGTGAGTGCTCTGTGAATATCGATAATAACCAATTTAAAAACTCAAGTGGCATCTGGCAGTGTCGTCCTGGTGGGAAAGTAACCAATCGGTTTCAAATAGCACACAATTGGGAGAGCCCTCTGGGACCAGGGATTAGCAGCATCTGGTCTTTTGTAGATACTGCTAGCAAAGGATACAGTGCTACTGTGTAGCAGGGTTGTTATTTTGGACAAGTAGGGCATAACCTCTCATGGGTAGAGCCTGTGTGGAGTGTTCATTTGCTTGTTTGGTACAGTTGGTACCTCAGTTTGTGGTTGTGTCAGAGTGCAGGCCCAGTTACCATTGGTGAACTATATGGTTCACTTACATTTTAGTCATGTAGCAGACACTCTTATCCAAAGCAACTTACAGTAGTGAATGCATACATTTCATTAAAAAAAAATGCCATACTGGTCCCCCATGGGAATCGAACCCACAACCCTGGTGTTGCAAACACCATGCTCTACCATCCGAGCCACACGGGACCATGCCTGTATCTAGTCCATTACGGATCCTGTTGTCACGTTTTAGGTTGTTGGTTCACTTTGTGACTGACTGTATTCCCTCCCCCAAATCTAGACTGGAGTTGTTTACCACTCATGTTCCTGAGTGGCCTAGTTTCAGTTTTGACTTACATCTGCTTGAAAGTCTATGGCAAGACTTGAAATGGCTGTCTAGCAAAGATCAACAACAAAGTTGAGAGAGCTTGAAGAATGTGAAAAAGAATAATGGGCAAATGTTGCACAATTCAGGTGTGCAAAGCTCTTGGAAATTTACCCAGAAACACTCACAGCTGTAATCATTGCCAAAGGTGATTCTAACATGTATTGTCAGAATCACCACTTTGACATTAGAGTATTTACCACTTTGACATTAAAGTATTTTGTGTAGATCGTTGACCAAAAATGATAATTAAATACATTTTAATCCCACTTTGTAACAACAAAATGTGGAAAAAGTCAAGGGGTGTGAACACTTTCTGAAGGCACTGTATCGGAATCACCCACAGGCATGGTTGGGGTATGTCTTGTTTTGGTTAGTAGCATAACTTTCACTTATCTGCTAGCGACAGCACTGAGGAATAGCATCTACAAGTAGCGTAATGATAGAATATGATGTTACCAGGTGCACAGGGATGTGTTTACGCATCTCTAAAATATTTGGATGATCGTGGACATGCACAGAGTTGTACCTCAGTACAACCACGGGGTTGTAAACTGGTTGAAATGACGTCATGTCAACCAGCTTTGCCTGTTGTGCTGGGACAACTTGAATCGGAAGCTTCTCTCTCCCTCTCGAAACTATTATGCAATGAGTAATGAACGAGGAACGACAGAGAAAGAAACGAAAAAGAGAAAGAAGTTGCTGAGACAGGGGGGAAAAAAACGAAAAAACATCACAGGAAGAAATGGGGTGGCAGGTAGCCTAGTGGTTAGAGCGTTGGACTAGTAACCGAAAGGTTGCAAGATTGAATCCCCGAGCTGACAAGGTAAAAATCTGTCGTTCTGCCCATGAACAAGGCAGTTAACCCACTGTTCCTAGGCCGTCATTGAAAATAAGAATTTGTTCTTAACTGACTTGCCTAGTTAAATATTAAATGTAAAAAAAATTAAAATCTACCTCAGCAGGAGAATGATTAACCTCCAGTCTCTAGTTAGGACAGTCAACTCAGTCGTCTGTCAAAAATTCAGTTGAAGTTTGAATTCTAGCCCAGGATCTAAACAACCTACATGGAATTATTTCACAACTCTCTCTTTAGTTGCTCAGTCTATGAGTTTGGGGATTAGGTCCAAACAACCACAAAATCCTGTCATCCAACATCATCTATCATCCAACACAGCCACAGAACAATATTTCACCAGAACCCCATGATTGACATCTGGGAGATTCTTGGCCCACGGTTGTAAACTGCGCCGGGTGATATTTCCTCCTTCTCTCTGCCGGCAAACCTTAGGAGGAATCTAACTTGGAGTTGACTGTGCTATTGTTTACCATGCAGGGTCTCAAATGTAGAGATGAGGGGATAGATATAAAGTGTCAATGTAAAGTGTGTGACTGAATAGAGTCACATGGAATATTTAGCAGAGAATCAACTTAATACTAAACGGTTTGTGAATTGGCTGAGGGAGAATGGAGTTCAGGCATATGTGTGTCAAAGTGCAGACAGAGAGAGAGACAGAGAGAGAGAAAGAGAGAGAGACAGACTGACAGACAGACAGACAGACAGACAGACAGACAGACAGACAGACAGACAGACAGACAGACAGACAGACAGAGACAGAGAGACAGTTGGTGATAAAGAGGGAGGGAGAGAGAAAGAGAGAGAAGAGAAAGAGAAAAGAGAGAGAGAGACAACATAAAACACCACCTAAAAAGGAAGCAATTCCCAAACCTTCCATAACAAAGCCATCACCTACAGAGAGATGAACCTGGAGAAGAGTCCTCAAAGAAAGTTGGTCCTGGGGCTCTGTTCACAAACTGACCCCAGAAAGCCCCAGGACAGCAACACAATTAGACCCAACCAAATCATGAGGAAATAAAAAGATAATTACTTGACCCATTGGAAAGAATTTACAAGCATTACGCTACACTAACATCTGCTAACCATGTGTATGTGACCAATAAAATGTGATTTGATTTGAATTAACAAAAAAACAGAGCCAACTAGAATGCTATTTGGCCCTAAACAGAGAGTACACTTGGGCAGAATACATGACCACTGTAACTGACACAAAATTAAGAAAAGCTTTGACTATGTACAGATTCACTGAGCATTTCCTTGCTTTTGAGAAAGGCCGCCATAGGCAGACCTTGCTCTCAAGAGAAGACAGGCTATGTGCACACTGCCCACAAAATGAGGTGGAAACTGAGCTGCACTTCTTACCTCCTGCCAAATGTGTGACCATATTAGAGACACATATTTCCACAAATTCCAAAACAAATCCAATTTTGATAAACTCCCATATCTATTGGGTGAAATACCACAGTGTGCCATCACAGCAGCAAGATGTGTGACCTGTTGACACAAGAAAAGGGCAACCAGTGAAGAACAAACACCATTGTAAATACAACCCATATTTATGTTTATTTATTTTCCCTTTTGTACTTTAACTATTTGCACATTGTTACAACACTGTATATAGACATAATATGACATTTAGAATGTCTCTATACCTTTGGAACTTTTGTGAGTGTAATGTTTTCATTTTATATTATCCATTTCACTTGCTTTGGCAATGTAAACATGTTTCCCATACCAATAAACCCCTTTGAATTTAGAGAGCGAGAGAAAGAGAGAGAGAGAAAGAGAGAGAAAGAGAGAAAGAGAAAAGTCACCATCCTCCAGTTTATATGCTGTCCTACCTTAATCAAACACAAGCAACTTTGTTTTCAGCACTGATGTTTACATTCCAAAGGCCTCCCAAAGATACAGTCTGTTTTCTGATCAAAGGATTATAATTTCTTAGAGTTCGCACTGGAGATTTCAAGCACAACATTCTCCAGTTGTATTTACAACTGTTTTATTACTGAAACTTAATGTATTACCTATGTTATTGTCAAGTAGTATTTCAACAAGCAGACCCAGGGACCGGCTCTACCTTTTGGGGCATAAGTGAGATTTAGTTAATTTATTATTTTTATTTTTTATTTAACTACGCAAGTCAGTTAAAAACAAATTCTTATTTACAATAACAGCCTACCGGGGAACAGTGGGTTAACTGTTCAGGGGCAGAACGACAGGTTTTTACCTTGTCAGCTTGGGGATTCAATCCAGCAACCTTTCGGTTACTGGCCCAACGCTCTAACCACTAGGCTACCTGCCGCCCCAAGTTGGGCCCCCCGGGCAAACCATTTTAGTGGCCCCTGTGATAGAAACATAACGTCTTTACCTGATTTATTTGATATGAATGGTTAACAATTAATATTTAACTAATAGTAAGATATTATGTCCTACTAATGCTGTGGTTTTATGGTCTCCACTCTAGTTCCCTGTAGCTAATCTTGGCATATGGTCACTAGAGATGGCTTGAGCTGACAAATAAGTTAAACACTGCATTACATCGACAAGAATGCGTTTTACTAGAGATAGCTTAAGAGTATAACAATCCCTCATTGTCTCAAAATCATCCTTGCATTTGGGAAACTAAGCCAAGGTGGGGTTAAGACAACAACCCCGTGCAGATAATGACCGGATGAACCCTTATGATGCTCCTTGGTCTGCAAGGGCCATGACTAAGCATTCTGCATTCTGAACCAGCCATGACTAAGCATTCTGCATTCTGAACCAGCCATGACTAAGCATTCTGAACCAGCCATGACTAAGCATTCTGCATTCTGAACCAGCCATGACTAAGCATTCTGAACCAGCCATGACTAAGCATTCTGCATTCTGAACCAGCCATGACTAAGCATTCTGCATTCTGAACCAGCCATGACTAAGCATTCTGAACCAGCCATGACTAAGCATTCTGCATTCTGAACCAGCCATGACTAAGCATTCTGAACCAGCCATGACTAAGCATTCTGCATTCTGAACCAGCCATGACTAAGCATTCTGCATTCTGAACCAGCCATGACTAAGCATTCTGAACCAGTCATGACTAAGCATTCTTAGTGTCAGCTATATAAAGAACTCTGCATTTACATTTTAGTCATTTAGCAGACGCTCTTATCCAGAGCGACTTACAGTAGTGAATGCATACATTTCATGTACTGGCCCCCCCGTGGGAATCAAACCCACAACCCTGGCGTTGCACACACCATGCTGGCGTTGCACACACCATGCTCTACCAACTGAGCCACAGAGCCTAACCTGTAAAGGTTAGGCTCTCGGGTTGACCAGTCTCATTTTTGCAATAGTTAAATCAATATTGAATAAAGATAATAGTTTGAAGAAATTACAAAGTTTCTCTCACTTGATTAGAATATTCCACGAACCCTCCCCCCCCCCCGACAGCGGAGAGAAAAATGTACGTTTGAAAGTAAATTTCCTGCAATTCTACCATTTTTCCATGACTTATGCCATGTAAATAATATATGAGTGAGAGTGACCAACAAAATCAATGGGGGCCACCTGGGGGTCAGGGGCCCTGGGCACGACCCCAGCATTCCCGGTTGGTATTCGGTCATGATTACTACAAGTTTAGATAGCTGGCTAGACTAACTTACCAATCCATTTTTATTTTGCTGACATGGCTAATTGAGTGACTGTCAGTGACGGACATAACAAGAGACAAATTGCTGATGCATAACCAAATTTCGAAATTGCACCTTATATATTCTACTATTCTAACTCTTAACAGTAAGTTGAGACCCCGAATGAGTACATTTTAAAAAAATAAACAGATAGATCATTCTTTTTTGGGGGAGCATAAGCTTATGTCACTTATGCCTGGAAGTGGCCCTGCGCAGACCAATGATAATAGATACAATTGTTGAAATTAGACAAGAGCACTTGACTCAAGTCCACGAGTACTATTGCACAAACTGTGGATCTTGGCACAGAAGTCACAACACCACATGACCACCACAGCCCAGTGTGAGGCTTGTCCACCTGTCTGGACTCTGCACTCTGTCGGCAGACATGTTAGCTCCCTGTGACCGCGTGTTCAAGAACCCAGAGGGGTCACGGGAAGGGAAATCTCTGCTGCTTACCAGACCAGGGGTCTCATTTATCAACCATGCATAAGCACAAATCTGTGTGTAAACCATGCGTTGAAAAACGTTCACGCAGTGTGAAATTGATCAATATGAACGTTTGCTTGAGAGTGTGCGTAAGTGTACACACAGCCATGACCATGCGTACACACAGGACCAAGTGGTGGATTAAGGAAACTGCTTGTCAAGCGTAGAATGGGGAAAATATGCTGAAATTGTGAGAGTAATAATTAAATCATTTTTCAATTTTGATTGCATTTCCATTGGGAATTCATGAAACATCGCTTGGCATGCTATATAATTTGACCACATAAGTGCATTTGTTACAATAATGATCAATATAAAGTTCAGTAATTTGTTCAAATGAGAGGTACGTGTCAAAGTGAAACCATTGTCGACATACTATAAGATTGAGATAATGGGAAATTGCATGAGAGACGGCTAACCTTGCTCTGTTGAAAGATTTGGCACACGCTGCATTTTGCAGAGAGCAAGTTTTTAGAGACAGGTGGCACATTTTTTGCATTAAGTACAGATTGGCTCATCAGATATCGTTTCTTAAAAAACAATCGTATAGGATTTTTGAGAAGATTTAAGATGTACTTTAAAAAGGCAAATGCATACCATTCCGGTGCACATCCAAGTGCTATCCACCCTTTGGTTTTCGGCAACGGACACTTTTCAGTGGGGGCTTGCCGATCACAGCCCTCCATGAGCCAATATTTTCGATGCAATCATCAGCAAAACAAACATTAAAGCATAAAATGTCCATGCACCATCTCACAACAGGTGGGTTCCCAAACATGAATGGAGCAATAGACGGCACCCACATCAGCATAACATCATCATCCTAAACGATTTCAACTATGTGAACAGAAATGGATGGATGGCTGGATGGATGGCTTATTGGCAAGTGTTGCCTGCTCATTTGAAGTATATTTGCCATTGCTAAGGCAACTTGAATTGTCCCAATGGTCCTCTTTTTGTAGTAGTTTTTATTTTTATTGGTCAGGTCACAACTGAGTGAGCCAAATAAAACCTTCTGGTTGTACTCAATCTGACACTAGCACCTCTATTTTAGTCACGGAAATGTTTTTTTTTGGTTGCACCGTTGTATTTCATGGTACAGAGTTGTAAATCCCCCTCGGGCTTTAAAGGGAGGATTTTGACCATATATGGTTAGTTAGGGGCGTTTCAAAATGCAAACAGCCAAGGTTGTGCTACAGTACTGAGGCTGAGAACAATTGGTATTTACCAGTGGTTAGCTCCTACCAGTGTGGGTATGACGCTTGTAGAATTGTTTGATAAATCACAATTTTTCTATGAGTACCACCATTCTAAAATCCATTTGTTAGTCCAAACCCCACCCAGCTGGTACTCAAGGCAGACTTGAGAAAACGCAGAAAGCATTTGAAAGATTTTGAATAGTATGTGAACCCAGGTGTGCCGCTTATATGAAAACAGATTTAGTGACACTTGACTGAGTCTCACAGCCAGTGGGCTGTCTGTCATGGCATTACTGTCTCCATTCCAACAAATCTCTCCCAATCCAACACAGCCCACCACACACCAAATTGACCCCCCCCCACCACTTCCTTGTCAGTTTAATGATTTTACTGCCGGATCAAGATGTAAGTCATTGAACCACAGACAGACATTCAGACAATTCTTGCACAAAGTGGTTCCGCTAGCTGACCTGGATTGCACTAATAACATGCTTTCTCAATCTCCACATGCCGCTGTGGAGAAAGATTGAAAAATGAGAAGTGCCGTAGTTGTTAGCTTGCCGACTGAGGCGATAGAACAGCCTTAACCTACCCCACTAAGCAAATAGTAGACGCACACAGCAATGCTTGTTGTCCACTGCGAAAAGAACATCAAGCTCTAATCTATCAAGCGGTAATGTTGCAATGTTTGCCTTACACCTGTGTTGTGTTGTGTTATGGTACACTGTGTAACCATATTGTACCAAAACAAAGGCCAGGGAATTTCAACAATAACAGTGAATGAAGTCAATGTGGTTCTTTATAGCTGATGACCTGTGACATATTCCATTGCATAGGGGTTGCTCACATCCGCTGAAAGCAACTGCATTGCCAAAGACATAGCTAGTCATTCCCACATCCACATACACCAATGTTTCCCTTTTTCTTATGTCTGTGAAGGCGTCAATGTATTGACGTGCAGCGTACAGTACATAAAGTATTGATGCATGTATGGAGCAGCCTTACCTGCCATGGATGAGACATTGATGATGACTCCTCCTTCTTTTCCATACTCTTTGCTCATATGATCCAGGGCCAGGTAAGTTCCCTTGATGACTGATGTCTATGGAGAGAAACAAGAGGGCTTGAGTTTCAATATCCGACACATACAACAGTCACACTGTATTGCTCTTATTCAGACTGTGTTAGAACTCTTCGCTGATGTCATGTAATGTAAACTAGGCTAAACTACAGCATCATGTAATATAATGTGAACTAGGCTGAACTACAGCATCATGTAATATAATGTAAACTAGGCTAAACTACAGCATCATGTAATATAATCTAGGCTAAACTACAGCATCATGTTATATAATCTAGGCTAAACTACAGCATCATGTAATATAATGTGAACTAGGCTGAACTACAGCATCATGTAATATAATGTAAACTAGGCTAAACTACAGCATCATGTAATGTAATCTAGGCTAAACTACAGCATCATGTAAGATTGATTTTGCAGTTAGTCAAGTAACAGATTGTTTTGGAAAAATAGATTTTCACAAACTATTTCAATGACAAGACATTCAAAGACAAAGATACATTCAATCTAACATTTACTGGTGTTAGTCACACACACACACACACACACACACACACACACACACACACACACACACACACACACACACACACACACTCCCCTCTTACCAGATTTACTTCAATGGTCTTCTCCCAGTCCTTCTCATTGTTGATGCCAGCATTGTTGACAACAATGTCCAATCTTCCAAACCGGTCAACTGTACTTTGAAAAGCATCTGCAATATGAAAGAAGAGTCCAACACTTGATTAACTATAGAACTATAGACGAACCCCTACAAGAAGAACACTACCAGTCCATACGAGATTGACATTTGTCAAGAACATTGCATCTTTATTTACATCTAAACTATAATTTCGATTCTATAACATCTAGCTCTTAGATTGATTATACAGGCTGTATTTACTACAATAACACTGCATCTTTGTCTATCTAAGTTAACAAGTACATCCAAACAATTATCTAAGCCACAAAAACTGCAGTATAACAGGTATTCACCAGCACCTGCCTTTCAGCTGAAAACATTCCACAACAAAACCTTCAATTAAAAAGATTATATAATTATAATCACCTTAACCAAGCTAGGAGCAACAAGTAAAGTATGTTGCTTTACTTTAACAACAAATGTCTAACAAATGTCCAGTTTTACAAGACTAAATAGACTGTGTCGACGTTTAAGTTTCAGTCGTGCACTGACAGTGTTCAGTGTTGGTTGAATGGACTCTTATAAGCGCAGATATTTAGGTAAGGCTACATCCAAGAACATTCCAATGTCTTTTGCCTGGGGCGTTTTGGAAATCTTGTCAAAAGTAACTAATTCATTTCCACACAATGAAAGTCTGTTTCAGAGGTGAATGATGTCTTAAAATAGGTAGGCCTAAGGCCTAAAGGTGATCGAAAATGAGAATATTCAGAATTCTAAACCACTGCGCAGCATGAAATAAAATAGACTATTATGCATTTAGGCAAAATGCTAAAGTTAGACTAGGCATATAGCTATACTTAAAAAAAGTAGGTTAGGCTAATAACTATAATAACCTCTAAAGAAAAAATAGCAGTACCCTAGTAAAGTTGCAATTACCTTTGCCTTGTCAGACTGTTACCATGGTTACCCCATAGACACAACAGTATCTTCTTTACAAGCCAGAATGTAAAATAAAATTAGATGTACATTTACTTTACCGGTTGTCCATATTGTTGGTCCTTTTTACAGTACGGAAGTGGCGATAAAATGTCCATAGGAATGTATAATCAAACCAACTTTTCAAACCGCTGGTAGTGGGTTCAGATGTTTATCACCTGAAACATGCTCACACGATGTAAATACGTGCACGCGATGTATGCATACTTTCCGAGCTCGTACACGTGTTTATATTGTTTCGTGCATGTGCCAGGTGATAGGAAGCAGTGCCAGCGCTTAGAGCTTGTGAGAGGAAATGTTCCAAACAAATTAATCGCATTCATCTCCGACTAAGAACCAGAAGTATCACAGTTTTATTGTCAGGCAACCATTACCTTTAAGTTTCAATCTGTCCGTCACGTCACACTGAATGAAAATGCAGTTCCCATCTCCAAACTCTCCATCTAAAATCTTCTTGCATTCCTCTCCGACACTTTCATTCAAGTCAACAAGTGCAACCTGCGGGTATAAAGTCAGAACATCTACAAAACTATGTCCAAATATTTAAAGAGGTTCTTGTGCAACACAGTTGGTTTTGGCTCCATACAACCACGATAGGTTGGTACAAGCGCCGCGCGTAAAATGCGTAAAGTAACTAAAACCACCGTCCATTTACGGGCGACAATAGGCTAATAACTTTATATATAAACACCAACCTTTGCTTCATTCTTCAGAAGGCTTTCTGCGACGGCTCTACCGATACCTTGCGCTCCGCCCGTAACTAGAGCCACTTTACCTCGCAGAGTCATCTTTTACGCTTCATCTGGCTGCGACACGCAGCGCTGCTTTATGTAGGCTCCTATATCATCGGGTACATTAGTTGTCAGGAAAGGGGCGTGTGGTGTATGTAGCGCTAAATAAACACACAGCGGATAATTACGTCTCGTCTTTCACCTTTTTCATATTCCAAACCGACCTCCTAATGAGATAGGCCTACAGTAGAAGCTCACTACTGGCATCATATAATTACATATTGCTCAATTTAATATGTTCTCTGTGACTGGCAACAAAGAGCATAAGGGAATATCTACTGCCATGCTCTTCATATTGTGCAACCATGCAGTGAAGTCATAAAGCTCGCTATTGGTAGGCCTACAGTCTGTTTTGAAAGGCAATCGCTTTACGTTCGATTGGGAATGCATTTTATGACGTTGAGATATAGACCTACAGTATATGATATCCCTTTATGTGACCATTTGCCTCTGCCAAGAGGCCTGAAACTTCATCAAGGACAACAACCACCCGAGCCACTGCCTGTTCACCCCGCTACCATCCAGAAGGCGATGTCAGTACAGGTGCATCAAAGCTGTGACCGAGAGACTGAAAAACGGTTTATATCTCAAGGTCATCAGACTGTTAAATTGCCATCACTAGCTGGCTACAGTACCACCCAGGTTACTCAACACTGCACCTTCGAGTTGCTGCCCTATGTACATGTCATGGAATCACTTGTCACTTTAATAATGGAACACTAGTCACTTTAATAATGTTAACATACTGCTTTACTCATTGCATATGTATACAGTATACTGTATTTTGGTCAGTGCCCCCCCAAAATTGATTGTCCTAAGATGTATATATTTATTAATTTAATTATTTTACTTTTTAGATTTGTGTAATGTTGTGAATTGTTAGATATTACTGCGCTGTTGGAGCTAGGAACACAATCATTTTGCAACACCCGCAATAACATCTGCTAAATATGTGTATTTGACCAATAAAATGTGATTTGAACTTTGCGGCACAGCAGGGTCACAGGTTCTATAACCACTCTATATGATCATCTGAATTGATACGATAACAAAGACACAATGACAAAATCTTCATTTAGAAATTTAACTGTTTTTTTCTCAATCTTTTTTTCTTTTCTCTCCAAAGAACCTTTATTAGATTTATGAAAAGTATTTACAGATGTACATTATAATGGAAAAAAAAGCACCTGTGTTCTTCTCATCATCACAGCAGCAAATAAAACACAGGTCAAACACAAGTTCAAAAATAAATATATTGACATTGAATTCAGTTCATGCACATAACATTTAATAATACTGTTATTTTTTTTTGTACAAAATAAAGTATTTAAATACACTTGCAATAGAAATGTACATGTAACGTATATTAATTCAGCCTTCACATTGTGTATAACTGTGTCAAATACTAATATGTAGAAGTGGTATTCAAATCTGTAGAACTATATGAAAGCTTTGTCACTTTATTAAGGAATGTGGGAGTATAGATATGTTTTTACCAAAACTATATGGCACAGTATCTCTTCATAGATTTAATCAGCAGTTGTTTTTAAATAGTGTAAAATTCTGGAAATGCCTTACCAAATATTTTGTATATCTTTCAAAAAACATCACAACAGTCTTGGAGTACAAGAACCCATCAACCATCTAGAAAAAGGGCAGGAGATTGATATATTGCACGTTTCAAAGATGTATCCATAAATATATTTATTTTATTGTCTTCTCCATTGTGAGTCAGCTTAAAATTAGGTCAGGCTTTTACACTGCAGTTTTATACTGTCTCTGTGTGTCATCAGGTTTGATCAAACACAAGAATATGAAACGACTGAATCATTGCCCATTTGTCCAATATTCCGCTGATTTGTCTGTTCATACAGCTCTGTTGTTGATAATAATTCATACCGTACAAAGTAAACAACCCCTCAGTTCTATAATTATTTTTTAAATATAGTTAAATAAAATGTTACTTCATCATAACAATTACAATCTATTCTAAATTCTTTCTTCATCTCTATACATGCACTTTTACCCCGCAACTTATGGAGAGTGTGAATTCCTTTCATTTAAAAGTCTTATATCCCATACATGTAACTATTCAAATATAGGTACTCTGGATACTGAACTTAGATCAGTTATAACTTAATTGTGATGGTGCTCCCCAGGGTTGTGTACTGCTACCAACACAGTTTCTGAGTGATATGCTCAGTGACACCAGAGCAATGGCAATTTGTGAGCATTTGATAGAAAAAAAATGATAAAATAAAGAACACATTGAAAGGCAAGTTGTAAACCAGGAAGTGAAAGGCCTGATTCAGGCTGTGTATAGTATTATGGCTAAATACTGTTAAAGTAACTGCCCAGTGAAAATCTCCCTTTTAAAAGTTCATATTCTGTTAACTAATTTCCAAATAATGTTGCTGACTCGTCCTATACTCGTATTTGTGACCAAAGCATAAATTGGAGAAAAAAACACTTCAAAAACCACACCTCAAACTGGTATCGCAAACAGACCATTCTGTTGATGGGGTACGTCCACACCCTTCAAACACAGAAAACCTGCTTTTTTAACATACTTAATTAAAACATTTAGCGAAGAAAACAATTTCACTCCTATTGTAAGAAATTATAGGTCATATTTAATAGAAATCTGAAAACACTGCATTTACTTTAATGATATCCTCAGCCTTCCAAAATCACAGTGGGGACTCATGGCGACTACATCGGTATCAAATCTCTCGTTTTATATTCTATTTTCATGTTGTTCATTCAGTTTTTCTCAGTAGGTTACCTCTTTGGTCGATCCTTTGTTAGCTTGTGTTGAGATTCTAGGTAATTTAAGGTTGATGCTTTCACATATTTGGCCCCCTGTTTGACTTGAGTGTTTCGGCAGTGGCTTGTTTGACCGAGTGAACGGAACAGTGAATAGTGAATCATCATTCTGTGGAAATAAGGAAATGAAGGTGAGAGAAAAACCTGTTAACACCGTAGTTGAGTTTGTGCTGAGTGTGGACCTGGGGAGTTGAATCACTCAACGAAGTCACAAAGAGGTTAATTACGTTTCTGTACGTGGTGAGTAGCACTAGGGACGGGACATTTAACCCACAACAGTGAGCTTGGAAATGTGCCAAAGTGGCAGCTTTTTATATCTGAGAAGTATAACAAACATCTGATGGTTATAATAAAGATACACTATAATCTGGTGGAAAATCTACAAAGGAATTGAGTGTACTGAAAGTTCTTCCTTGTTTACCAGTGTTGTATGGAAACTGTACTGTACATAGAACATTGGCAGTAAAGCTGTAAGACACAGTGTGGGTACAGTGTTTGGGAGGTCCTGTGTGTGTGTGGTTGTGTGTGTGTGTGTGTGTGTGTGTGTGTGTGTGTGTGTGTGTGTGTGTGTGTGTGTGTGTGTGTGTGTGTGTGTGTGTGTGTGTGTGTGTGTTCGTGACAGAGGGTTTGCAGAGGTGAATAAAAGCATTGCTCCTGTTTTGACTGCACATTGTGTGGGGTGGTGAAGTGGGACTCGTCCGATACTCCAAACTGGTCTCCAGTTGCATAGTGAGCACGGTGTCTGTCCTCTCTTGTTGTTGGTGGGCGATACGGACATAACTCTGCTCTGTAAATACTCTGTTCATCTCCCGAGTATAAGTCATCTCCTTAATCCTCTTTTTTAAAACCTTGGCAGGGCTTTGTTTTGGAACCCCAGGTAGTTGGTGAACTGCCAAATGTTAATGTAAAACAGTTCCCACATTGTAAGGAGGGACCGGGGTCTTCTTTCCCTTGTGTCATTGTACTGTAATGTACCCTACTGTACTGTACTATACCGTAATGTACCCTACTGTAATGTACTGTAATGTACCCTACTGTACTGTACTGTACTGTAATGTACCCTACTGTACTGTACTGTACTGTACTGTACTGTACCGTAATGTACCCTACTGTACTGTACTGTAATGTACCCTACTGTAATGTACTGTAATGTACCCTACTGTACTGTACTGTACTGTAATGTACCCTACTGTACTGTACTGTAATGCACCCTACTGTACTGTACTGTACTGTAATGTACCCTACTGTACTGTAGTGTACTGTAATGTACCCTACTGTACTGTAGTGTTCTGTACTAGTCCTTGTGCACATCCTCAGCCCGGAGAATCTTGTACAGGACCCAGTAGAAAATGTTAAAAAACAGGAAGGCCAGGGGGAAACCCGCCCGCGATACCGTGTCGATCTTCTTGGCGCGGTCGATGAACAGCTTTCTCATCTCTTCGTGGCTCTTGGCGGCAGGGTCCTTTTTGGGCTGCTGGGTGGGCTGTGGCCCCGCGGCGCCCAGGGTGGTGGCGGTGTTGTTGGTGGCCTTCGGGATGGTGCCATCCTTGACCGCTGTGCCGCCACCGCCGGTCGTGGCGGTGAAGCTCAGGCGGCTCTCCCTCACGTCGTCGTCCTACGAACAGGAAAGGCAGGAGTTAGTTAGATAGGGGTCAGAGGTCAAGGATGAATGAACTCCCCGAACGGGAGCGGACACTCCCCCGATGGACGGCCTTGAGGTGCTCCAGAGAGGGACACTGAAATGTCATCCCTCTCCCTCCATTGATCTTGCTCTCCCTCCTTGTCTCTTCACCATGGTGGATCGCTTGCCATAGCAACAGCAGTAGCAGCAATATGACAGGCTGACTAGGTCTCCCAGCCAAGTACACTTCAGTCTCCCTCCTGCTAACACTCCAAATAAACTTGACTTCAACTAAACTTCCGCCTTTGACTTCATGTTGAGTCAATGCCTATTCTCCCTAACTCAATAAATCTATCAAAGTGCAACATGAGCATGGAGTGATTTGTGCGTCATGAGACCTTGCTTAAAACATCTAGTCTATTATTGTTTTTATAACCCATAATGCCTCTGGTATTATGCTAGGACACACTCCTCTCTCTCTCTCTCTTTCAAATCTACTCATTCCTGTACCCTTTAAAGTTGTCACCACTCAAGCGTCCCCCTGGCCTTTTCCTTCAAATGTCAAAACTAGGGTCGAAAAAAGGGCTCAGAACTGGAAATTCTCTTTAAAAAGCAATTGACATCATATGAATGAAGGGGTATTACCTTTGGCCAACGCACAAACAAAGCCCTGCATGTGATAGTTTTGTTTGACATGCCCAATATGGAAATTATTTCAATGGAATGAAAACAGAATCAATTTGAGTTGAGCAATAATGTTTCCATGAGCGAATTCACAATGAACAACAAATGTTGACATGAGGGAAGAATAAGAAAGCAGGAAATGTTGTGGTATTTTCCTTGTTTCCAGGCTGAAATGCAATTTCTGCAGAAATGCATTTGGATAGGGAAATAAAAACAAACATCAACACCAACTGAAAGGAACAAGGAACTGGGAGTGAAAACAGTGAGTGTGTGTGTGACAAGTTGACAACAGGCCATTATGACATTGAACACATTATGAAGAATAATGGAAGGCCATTAGTGTAATGAAGAAAGTCCCAGAGTCAATGAGTCACCACACCAGCATTGTGAGTCACATTATCCTTAAAGGGATACTTTGGGAATTCGGCAATGAAGCCCTTTATCTACTTCCCAAGAGTCAGATGAACTGGATACCATTTTTATGCCTCTGCGTGCAGTTTGAAGGAAGTTGCTACTGTAACTGGCGTTAGCACAATGACTAGACTTCTATGGCAACATTTAGCATGCTAGCGTTTACCATAGACATCCAGTCAGTAGTTAGCATTGGCTCGCAAAACCACCTCCAACTTCCTTCACACTGGATGCTGAGATATAAAAATGGGATCCACAAGGTCATCTGACTCCAGGGAAGATTTAATTGCCACACATTTTTACAACACATTCTCTTCGATGAAATACCGTGTGTATGTGACAAATACATTTGATTTGATTTGATTTGAAATACTGTAAAAAATGTATGCTTCTATGCTGTCTTTGTTTAGTCCTCATACTGAGGTGTGAAAATCAATATGGATATGGAGAGACCACCGACAACGACAAACAGCAGAGGAACAGTGCACAACTACAAGAAACACAAACATACAAACTTATGACCAGATGGAGTGTGGGGTTCTAATAGCTGGGTTCTAATGTTCTTTACCCTGTCAGAGGAATAGTAGATGTGGCCCATAGATCCATATATGGGCGTATCGTTGTTTCTCAAACCATTAATACGTCTCAATGACTCAGCCAGCTCATTGGGATCAATGGAGTGATCCTCATCACCATTCTTTCATCACAGGAGAAGCATGCAAACGGAAAAGATAAACAAACAAACAAACAAACAAACTAAAATGATGATGAGAGTCACGCAATATAGAGGAATTCACTGTGGATATGCCTGAAACACTGTGGATATGCCTGAAACACTGTGGATATGCCTGAAACGCCGTGGACATGACTGAAACGCCATGGACATGCCTGAAACGCTGTGGATATGCCTGAAACACCGTGGATATGTCTGAAACACCGTGGATATGCCTGAAACGCAGTGGATATTCCTGAAACGCCGTGGATATTCCTGAAACGCCGTGGATATGCCTGAAACGCGCTATGTATATGCCTGAAACGCTGTGGATATGCCTGAAACGCTGTGGACATGCCTGAAACGCTGTGGATATGCCTGAAACGCTGTGCCTGAAACGCTGTGGACATGCCTGAAACGCTGTGGACATGCCTGAAACGCTGTGGATATGCCTGAAACGCTGTGGATATGCCTGAAACGCTGTGGACATGCCTGAAACGCTGTGGATATGCTTGAAACGCCGTGGATATGCTTGAAACCCTGTGGATATGCCAGAAACACATGAAAATAGACAAGAACATCAAACAAGAAGGTGAATCAAAACGAAAGTTGTGCCATGCTTTAAGAAACTGGGCGAGGTGAAATTGAACATAACATAATTGTTTTGTGTGTGTGTTGGTATTTGACTTCTAGACAAGTTGGTTACCTCAAGTTAGTTAGAGAAAGGCTGAGCCCTGCATGTTTGAATTGACAATGACCCCTATCCACGTACTACACTTCAGAGTGACTTTTTCCTCCTCTTGGTTACAAGCAGTGATCATTCATCTTTATCTCATCGTGTTCTATCTCAATTTCCCTCCATCTCTTTGATTTTATTGGCCTGAGTATTCCCTTGGTAAAATCCACACAGTATAAAGCAAATGGACTCTTCCCCTGGTACAGAGAGAGGCAGTCTTTTTTTGTATGTCTCCATTTTGTATTAATGGATGAGGGATAGGAAGAAACACAGACATCAGCCAAATGTTGAGACACTGACCCGTTCAGGAAGCTTTGTAGTAAACATGTCAAAGTAAACATTGGAGGTTTTATCCTTGGTGCACGACAGGTTGGTGTAGTAACAGTATATGGACACAGGGGAGCAGTGTTGACTCAAAGGTGGATGGTAGAACATGACCTGTTGGGGAAGTTGTTTTGCTGTTGTGCCTCAACTTTTTCTTTGTGTCAAACAAGGCCATGTTGTTTTGCCTAGTCCGAATACAAAGATTATGCTAACTTTCTATAGTCTACTTTCATGAGTAAGAATTTGTTCGCAACTGAATTGCCTGGATAAATAGCTTCAATAGCCTAAATAAGCAAGCCTTTTGACCATAGAGACATGATTTATCTGACCTGGGCCCAGAGTCCAGGCTGGGGCCCGATTTAGTGACAGACAGCGTATAATTGGACTTTTCCGTCTTAATCTTTTAAAATGTCCAAAAGGCCAGAAATCCAATTAACCACAGAGTCAAGGCCACTAAGCCGCCCCTACATCCGTCAAGTCACATTTTTGGCCGACTAATTCCCAGAGCTCCTCTGTCAACCTCATCTTTTGACATTTCTCAACATCCTCAGACAGTCTTCAGACAACATTTCATGTTACACCACTTTCATGGACTTTGACACAACTAGTTGTGGTTTGCTACAGTGCTACAAGCTCTTTACATTAGCAATCCAATATGATACAATCTGTGGTATAAACCCTCAAGGTTTACTCTAAGTATACAGAACATTAAGAACACCTGCTCTTTCCATGACAGAGACTGACCAGGTGAATCCAGGTGAAAGCTATGATCCCTTATTGATGTCACTTGTTAAATCCACTTCAATCAGCATAGATGAAGGGAAGGAGACAGGTTAAAGAAGGATTTTTAAGCCTTGAGACAACTGAGACATGGATTGTGTATGTGTGCCAAGGCAAAAGATGGGCAAGGCAAAATATTTAAGTGACTTTGAACAGGGTATGCTAGTAGGTGCCAGGCGCACTGGTTTGTGTCAAGAAATGCAACCCTGCTGGGTTTTTCATGCTTAACAGTTTCCCGTGCGTATCAAGAATGGTCCACCACCCAAAGGACATCCAGCCAACTTGACACAACCGTGGGAAAGGATTGAAGTCAACATGGGCCAGATCCCTACGGAACGCTTTTGGCACCTTGTAGAGTCACGACGAATTGAGGCTGTTCTGAGAGCAAAAGGGGAAGGTGTTCCTAATGTTTGGTATACTCAGTGTACTGTATGTCTGAGAAGGATATATCTGTGAAGGATAGAATTGCTTGTTTTTATTTGCTAGGTGCTAAAGCATTGAGATATGACTTGTTCATTAGGGCTATGTGACCACTTACTTCAGCCTCAGAGCTCCTTAAGGAACCACATCATAACGGCAATATGAAGTCATTGTTGCACGGAGTTGTTTGTTCACGCTCTGATTCGACGAACGTGTTCTAGATTGGTCTGTAAACGTTACCTTCTTCTTCGTTCTCCGCGGCCGGAGTCTTAAGAGTTCCTTGTGTTGCCTGGAGACGAAGTTGACGGCGGCGTACTCGAGCAGAGCGGAGAATACGAAGAGCAGACACACCGCCATCCAGATGTCGATGGCCTTCACATAGGACACCTACAACACCAGAGAGACAAAGTCACAGTCACACAGTCAGAGAGCAGAGACAGACCGACAGACGGAGACAAAGTCACAGTCAGAGAGCAGAGACAGACCGACAGACGGAGACAAAGTCACAGTCAGAGAGCAGAGACAGACCGACAGACGGAGACAAAGTCACAGTCACACAGTCAGAGAGCAGAGACAGACCGACAGACGGAGACAAAGTCACAGTCAGAGAGCAGAGACAGACCGACAGACGGAGACAAAGTCACAGTCAGAGAGCAGAGACAGACCGACAGACGGAGACAAAGTCACAGTCAGAGAGCAGAGACAGAGCGACAGACGGAGACAAAGTCACAGTCACACAGTCAGAGAGCAGAGACAGACCGACAGACGGAGACAAAGTCACAGTCACACAGTCAGAGAGCAGACAGACCCACAGACGTAGACAAAGTCACAGTCACATAGTCAGAGAAAAGAGACAGACCAACAGACGGAGACAAAGTCACAGTCACACAGTCAGAGAGCAGACAGACCGACAGACGGAGACAAAGTCAGTCACACAGTCAGAGAAAAGAGACAGACCAACAGACGGAGACAAAGTCACAGTCACACAGTCAGAGAAAAGAGACAGACCAACAGACGGAGACAAAGTCACAGTCACACAGTCAGAGAAAAGAGACAGACCAACAGACGGAGACAAAGGAGTTGAGAGAATGAATAGTCTGACATAGTCTGGCAGAATTTCAGAATTTCATAGAATTTCAACTGTGTGGCCAAGTTTGCAGCTTGTTTTATGTTTTCATTTCACAGAGATTGGATTGATGCTGTTACATAATCTGGAGTATGTTAGGAGTATATGAGAATACATAATATGCGTAAATATCAAATATATGTCATGGAGTATTTAGTTGTTTTTATCTTGATACTACCTATACTGTATATGTAAGGTTTTAAAGGCACAAAAACTATATTTGTCTGTGTTTTATATATATTTACACACTATTAGGTTGGAATAATGCTGTGAAATTGTGAAAATTATGATAATGCCCTTTTAGTGTAAGAGCTGTTTGAAAAGACCACCTGGAATTTCAGCCTGTTTAGGTGGGATGGAGTTTTGGCATCCCTGGTGATATCACCAGGCAGTAAATTAGTTAATAGACCAATAAGAAAGAGAGTTCCAAGCCTCTCTGCCAATAACAGCTAGTTTTCAGTTTTCCCCTCCCCACTCAGACCACTCCCACAGTCCTAGCTAAATTCTTGCTTGAGAAATTGCTCTGCTAAGAAGCTATTCTTTTAATTGTTACTCAGAAATGATTTGATATTGGCGGTAACAGCTGCATTGGACCTTTAATATTTAGTCTGTCATGATGTTACCATTTTATTTTTAAAGAAAATCGATATGCAATCACTTATATCATGACGGTGTAAAAACGTCTTCTTGCTGAATACTTAATTAAGTTACGTAACAGAACATTCCATATACTATACTGCATTATTCTTTAACACATACAGAACACTAAATACTACTCAAGGGTAAAAGGACAAGTTAGGTATTTTTTTTATTTAGATTTATTTGAAATTTGACCTTGACAGTAGTCTACAGCCCAGGAGAAAATTGTATCCTCGGTTTTACAGTCAGTCTAAAGATACTGAACTTGTCATTTAACAAGTAAGTGCCAGTATTTTGTTCTTCTACATGGGTAAATCCCAAACATATATACATGGGCCCTTTGGGAGGAGATGTATTAAACCGTACTGAGATGCTCCATATAGAAAGAAATTCTCTGAATACTAGCAGGGGCATTTACATATCTCAGAACATCGCTTATATATAATGTCTTAATGCATATCTCTCTTTAGGTAACTCTTTATACAGTCTATTTGAGATAATTTAGGTGTAAAAAGAGTGTATAAACAATGCAACACATTCAATCTTGTAAGATCTCTGCAATACTTCCCACTGCAAGGGTCCGTTAAGCAAACAGATAAGGTCACCCTGTACCTAGACCATAAATCAACAACGGACAGTCAGTCCTGAAGAAGGGACACCTTTTTGGGCGAGCACAGTGGTGATGCACACAACACACTCTCCTGCAAACCCACACACCCGCATCCCCACTCACACTCTCACACACTCTGCACCCGACCCACCTTAGGTAGAGACGTTCTAGAACCGGAGCTCTGGGTGGTCATGGTGAGCACGGTGGTGATGCCCAGTGCCACCCTAGCGGGCGCGGCGTCCATGTTGATCCAGAAGGAGACCCAGGAGAGGATGACGATGAGGAGAGAGGGGATGTACATCTGGATCAGGTAGTAACCCATCTGTCTCTCCAGGTGGAAACGCACCTCGATGCACGTGAACTTCCCTGTGGGAGGAGGGAGAGACAGAAGAGAGGTGAGCGACTGAGACAAGTGCCGATGTTTTCTTTGTTTCGTATTAAAGTCTGCCTGAATAACATACTTGGAAATGTACAGTGAAAATGTATAGGAGAGATGAGGCATAGTCCTTTGGAGACTATTAGGTTTCTATGTAGACCATATCTTACAAACGTCAGCATTCCTCCTCTCATACACACCGTATACTGTACATGTAAACAAACTGTACACATGGCTTCTCAGAAAATCTCAATTCTAGCAACCCATATAATATGCAAAAGCCCGTGCTGTGGGGGAGTTTAAATCAATCTCCATGTAGTCGGTCCATGCAGCTGTGGCTATCTTGATCATCAAAGCTCAGTGTATGGGCCTCAGATGAAAATGCCAGTCATGCTCTCTGCCTTTGATGCGTCAACGTTTGTCAGATCTCTCCACCATCACACACACAAACACACACACACACAGCCAACCCTCAGTTCATAGGTTACCAGTGCCACACTCAATAGGAAGTGGCCCGATGAAACAGACGCCAGGCTACAAGACTGTTTTTCTAGCATACAGACTGGGATATGTTCCGGGATCCAATAGCATTCAGGAGATTACCACATCAGTCACAGTTTTAATCAATAAGTGCATAGACAATGTCCCCACAGTGACTATAAGAAGGTATCCAAACCCCCAAAAAATGGATTACAGGCAGTATCCACGCTGGGCTAAAGGCTAGAGCTACCGCTTACAAAGAACGGGACACGGACACGGCCCAGACAAGAAAGCTCGCTACGAGCTCTGACGAGACATCAAACATGAAAAAGGACATTATAGGAGGAAGGTGGAATCCTATTACACTGGATCTGATGCTAGTCGTATGTGGCAGGGCCTGCAGATCATAACAGATTAGAAAGGGAAACCCAACTATGAGTTGCCCAGTGATGCAGAACTCCCAAACGTGCTAAATCCCTTTTATGCTTGCTTCGAAGAATACAACACTGAGTTTTGCGGGAAAGCCCCTGTTGTTCCGGATGACTGTGTGATCTCGCTCTTGATGGCCGTTGTGAATAAAAGTTTTAAACAGGTAAACACTCGCAAGGCCGCCGGGCCAGATGGAAAACCAGGGTGCATTCTCAAAGCATGCGAAGTCCAGCTGGCAAGTGTCTTCATTGACAGTCTCAATCTCTCCTTGTCCCAGTCTGTAATTATGCTTGAAAGGCTGGTCATAACACACATCAACACCATCATCCCAGATACCTTACCCACTCCACTTCCTGACAGTCCGTCCCCAGGTGGTGAGG